>NC_030425.2:22542500-22842500 GCF_001660625.3 Ictalurus punctatus
CAGACATCTCAGCTTTTCTATATAGTAAGACAAATAATATAAACTAGCTTACACTACATCCCTGTGAGGCAGAAGGTGTTGAGTAATATTCTATAACAGCAGCTTTGACAGTAGCTCTGGCTACAAGGCAAATCCCTGGTTTAGATTAATAGACTTGTTCTAATAGATGTTCAGGTCTATTTTAACACCCTACACAGGATGTAATCATGAATATGGTGAAGATTTCTGAGAGGAGTTGTTTATGTGGCCTTTTTGAAAGGTGTCTCTAGTGTTGTTGCAGATGCAGTCAGAGGTGAAGCTGGAATTTTACATTTTCCAACAGGGGAAAGTCTTCAGTGCAGAGGACTTTGCACCTTTTGTGGGGTTTTTTGGTAACATCTCTCAAGAGAGACTGACTGGTGATGAAACGGCTGATTATAGCTGTTATAAGTGATAGCTTGTAGCTGTTATAAATGATAACATATCAAAAAACCGTACTCGGTTTTTCTGAGTTTTTATTTTTTAATGTCTTTTGTGATCGTTTCGGCCAAAAATGCTTGATTTTGCTCCGGATTTTTGCAACGTTTGCGATGCAATTTGCGGAGCTTTTTGGTGTTTTTATTTGCTTGAAACTACTTGAATTGGCGAAATGGTTTTGTACGGTTTTGCACACAGTGATGTTTGTCGGTAAATGAGACATTTTAGCTGCACTCATACTCGACGCATGTGAATCGAAGAGGGCTTTGGCTGAATGCGCGTTGTGATGATGTCACATGACACGTCTTGACCCAAATCTGCGGAAAATCTGCGAGTTTACTTGATTTTGCGTTCATTTCTGCAATCTTAAAATTGCTAAATCCTAGAAGGACTGGTCATAACATAAGGGATAACTTATAGCTGTCATAACATAAGTGATAAGTTGGCAAATTGCTGTAGTATAAGAAAAATGAAACACTTCAGGACATTTTGTTTCAGAATAATTAAGGTTGAGGTGGTAACAGCAACTTTACCTCACGTTGGCCTATATCATATCATCCAGTCACTGATTATTTTCAGCAGCACGCCTCCAAGTGTTTTTATTTATGTGTTATGTAAAATTAGTGCCACTTATTGAGCTGTCATTTAAAATCCAATGTGAATCATGAACACTCAGTGGTAGTTTGTTGAACATGAGCTTTACTTTGAATAAATGTGAATGGTGTTTATGTATGCATGGTTTTTTGGGGAGTTTTTTTTTTTTTTTTTTTAAACATTTCCTGTATTTGGGTGACAACAAAATTCTCATCTCGTATCATCATATCTCATCTCACTTTGGCAGTTCTGAACTTAAAAGCTTCTGGTCACTCCCACAACACCTCATGCACCTCAGCAACCACTGCTTCTCATATGATATATGATAGTCTTGATTGGTGCAAACCGCCTGTTTTTCAGGTACGAGTGACCCGTATGTGAAATTCAAGCTCGAGGAAAAGACGTTGTACAAAAGCAAAGTGATCTATAAGAATCTCAACCCAACCTGGAATGAGTTTTTCTCCTTCCCCATCCGTGACCTACAAAAGAAACTGCACATCAAGGTATCTACAGATTTTGTAAAATACTCATGCATGCTTATGGGTTTATTAGAATTGTTTGTTTGTTTGTTTTCATTATTATTAACTGTTTACATTTATGCCATTTGCCGGATGAAAGAAAAAAAAAAAAGCAACCCAAAGCAACTTGCATTTATCTTATTTATATGGCTGAACAGTTGAAGGTTAAGAGCCTCGCTCAAGGTGGCAGCTTTGTGGTGCTGGAATTTGAACTCAAGACCTTCCACTCTATAGTCCAACATCTTAGCCGCTGAACTCCCACTACCACCAAAGCACCTTTTAATATCTATTACTTTTTTCTTTAGGTCTATGATCGAGATCTGACCACAGATGACTTCATGGGCTCCAGCAGCGTGCTCCTGAGTGAACTGGAACTTGAGAAGTAGGCAAATAAAAACTAAACCCAATTGACATGACTATGCGTTTCAGAGCACAAATTTATGTCACTTTGTATTTTTCTTTTACAGGACAGTAGAAATGGTACTACATCTCACTGATCCCAACAGTCTGGAAGATGACATGGGTGTGATTATCATTGACATTAGTCTGTCAGTCAGAGATGGAGAAAACAAACAAAATGTAAGAACCAAAATTAGTAAAAGACACTAAATTTGCTTATTTATTTATTTATTTATTTTTTGTATTTCATCCATGCTGCCATGATGCTCTTGAATCTGTAACTGAAGTTGTACTTATACTGTCTCTTTTGTTTATCCTTGTGGTAAAGAAGTGGGTTCAGAAGAGAAAACGAAGTATGAAGGTAATAATGCTGCAACCTTATTTGTTTTAGAATGTGAGGAAAAGTAAACATTTCGTTATTGTTTACAGTAGATGGTGCACTGCATGAGTTTTGCTGTTGTGTTGCAGGCGAGCTCGTCCCCGCAGACCCGGCGTCTCGCTGAGTCTCTGAAGAAGAGCCAGCTGTGGTCTGGAGTCCTGAGCATCACGCTGGTGGAGGGACACAATCTACCTGACGATGGACCTGGAGACATGTTTGTTCGCTTCAAACTCGGTGAACAGAAATACAAGAGCAAGGTACTGAAATGACAGAATTTTTACTTTCTTGTAACATTTTGAATGTTATTTAAAAAAAAAATTGTATAGGCTCACACTCTTCATATGTCCTGACATCATATTTAGGGGTTGTTACAGTACTCAGTGGAGGACATCTTGTTATATAGTTTATATGACATGGCATAACGATGCAGGAATGCATGTCGCATTTGAAGTAGTGCTTCAGTTCCATTTAAATAAGACACTAAATGAACTGTACTTGTAAGAGCTGTTTTTGCTTAAGTAAATATATGAAAACAGAAATGTATTTTTGCCGTGTTATATCGGCTCTTTTCTTCCACAGCGCTTTTTTTTCCCCCGTGATTGAATTGAATATGTACATGTACAACACTTAGTTCAGGCGCACGAGCTGTTAATAGGAAGAGATTTGGGATTCAGACTAACTGCACCTTGGTGGAGCTTCAAAATACAATATTCTTTTGTAAAGTCTGTTAATTGTGACCTCATGAGGTTTTTATTCTGCACGTTGTACAACATTACTGTTATTTGATTTAAGAAGAGAATGATATTAAAATGCTTTAAGTGGTAAGTGTCTTAAGTGTTAAGTCTTAAATGCATCTTATGATCTTCAACAGTTTTGTTGTGCATCAAGATTTGTTTTTGTTTTTTTTTAACCATACCATACCCTAATGATCAGTAAACTCTCTATTCTTAAAATGTTAGTCCCCCTGTGTGGTAATAAAGAAATGCTTCATTTTCAAGTTTGATTTTTGTAGATATAGACCAGGGTTGTCATATCTTGCTCATGGTGATCGGTTTAGTTTAGTTAAGTTTAACCAATAATCTGTTCAGATGAACAAGGTCATTAGACAAGTCTACATTAACACCCAGTTTAATTAGGAATGAAATGAAACTTCCCTCACATTTCCTGATGTACATTTTCCCTCATTATCACAGAGTCAGTGCAAAAAGGCCAACCCTCAGTGGAGAGAGAGGTTCGACTTTAAGCAGTTCATTGATGGGCCAAACTTTTTGGAGATAAGTGTCTGGGCCAAAGAGGGCCGGAGATACGAGGAATGTTATGGACAGTGAGTGGTGTAAATGTTTATGTGCTAAAGAACTGCTGGTAATAAAAAATTTACACGTTTTTCCCAGATACGGAGTCTGAAGTTTGGTACCGAAGCTACGAGGTCGAAAGTAGCTATCATATAAAGAGAGCATGTGACTAACAGTTTAGCATTGTGCAAATTGTTTTCTAGATCTTTGCCTCCAGGGACATTGTTTGGCTACATACACTAACAAACATAGTTTCATAAGTTTTTTACTAAAATAGAAATCAAATTGGAGCTTCATCATCAACGTCATGCCTTCAAACCTCAGATGTTTAGGTTACCTAACTGATCTAAATTGAACTGTTCTTTGGAGAATTACGGTTCTTAATTTGTGTTTGGATTTTTATGATAAAGGCATAAGAGGTAAAACCTTTAGAGTTCTACATCGAACCTTTAAACAGCCAAAGATCCTTAAACGATGAAGGATGGAACCTTTGGTCAATATTTGTCATGTAAAGCAAGCCTGTTTTACAGACTACAACAACTCAGTTTGAGGCGAGTTTGTTACAGTATGCTTTATGCAGCTCATACAACGCTAAACTGGTAGCTGTAGTTTTCTTTACTTGTTAGTAACATTAGCCTTGTAGTTCCAGTGCAGTTTTAAAGAAGCAAACATTGGACACCAAAGATGTCTTTGCCTGTTTATTGGGAAATTGTGTAAATTTTGCCCTTTTTTTTTTCTTTCTCCCAAACATTTAGATTTTCCATTAGTATCAATTCATGACTAAGACCCTTGTCTCTCGCAGCGTTATTTATGGCATGTATGTGATGTGTTCAGGTGTGAAGTTGACATATCTGCGCTGAAGGAGAACAAATGTCAGTTGTTCACGTGTAGCCTGGACCAGTGTCGAGGCAAAGTGGTTTTCCTCATCACTCTGACGAGGTGCAGCGGCGTGTCCATTACTGACCTGTGTACGCCCCTACTGGACGAGCCACATGAGAGAGAAAACCTGATAAACAAATATGTTCGTTTCTACTCGATGCTTTTCTTTCCTTTCTTTTTATGAACATCTTTAGAAACACTCTATGAAGTATATTTATATACTTTATAAGTATATATTCATAACTTCTGTACTGTATGTACTTCCTCCTTAGAGCTTCAGGAGCTCCTTGAAGAATTTAAAGGACATCGGCTTCCTTCAGGTCAAAGTGATCAAGGCTTCAGACGTCATGGCTGCAGATTTAAATGGTATATACAGCCCTCACACACTTTCCGTGGAAAACTGTCAAGTCCTGAATGCGAAATATCTCCCTTTGTAGGGAAGAGTGATCCGTTCTGTGTGCTGCAATTGGGAAATGACAGACTGCAGACTCATACAATCTACAAAACTCTTCACCCTGAGTGGAATAAAGTCTTTACATTGTAAGTGGCACCATTCATGCTTTCATCAGCAGTTAAACATTCAGTCCAGAATGAGTGATTGGGTGTATGTAAAGAACAGAATCTACAGGGCATGCTGTTATAATAAGATAATCAATGACAGGCTGTTATGGTGCTGATGAAGACACTCAAGGTGTTTAATTCCTCTTATACCACAGCAATTTGCCAACACGTCTATTATAAATCTGTTTGTGTTTAGTCCAGTCAAAGACATCCATGATGTATTGGAAGTTACAGTCTTTGATGAGGATGGAGACAAGGCCCCAGATTTCCTGGGGAAAGTGGCCATTCCTTTACTCTCGGTAAGTAGCGGAAATCCCTTTTAGTTTACACATACTTGCTCAATGAGTATAGCTGTCAAGAAGTGAAGAATGGATGTGGTGTACCACGATAAATGAGGTCATATGTATATGTAAACAGCAGCTGCATATAATGCCGGTAAAGAGGTTTGTTAGACAGTTGCAATGAATCAAAATGATCAAAGTTTATAATGATAGATTAAAAAATGTCTTTATCTCTGTAACAGGTACGTAACGGCCAGCTGATTTCTTGCCCGTTGAAGAAAGAGGACTTATTAGGATTATCCAAAGGAACCATTTTGTTAGAGCTTGAGGTCATGTTTAATCCAGTAAGTCGGATTTGCTCCAAGCATCTGTGTGTTGGTTAATTTACTTCTATGCAGACCGATGCTTTCTTTCCTCATTTATACATCAATTAGATCAAAGCAAGCATCAGGACCTTCAACCCAAAGGAGAGGAAATTCCTTGAAGAAAATCCGAAGTTTTCTAAAAAGGTGCAATATCATGCAGATATCATTGAGACCATCAGACTGTAGGGTTTCGGTCTGTCAGAACTTTACAAACTTCTCATTTCTGTTAGGTCCTGGCAAGAAATGTTCTCCGTGTGAGGAACATCTATAGAACGTTGAGTCAAATGTTGCAGTATATCAAGAGCTGTTTCCAGTGGGAGAGTGTCCAGCGGAGTATCTTTGCATTTGTGGTGAGTCCAAAGTCATTGTGAAGCAGAAAACACTTTTTTTTTCCTCCGTTCTGAAGTTCATAAGACAACAAAAAAAACATTGCGTATCTTGTCATGATACATAGAAATTGGAAATAGACCAATCTCTGTCCTGAGACTCTCCTGTGACTTACAAAGTCCTGACACTGGAGACTCCTTCCATAAATGTTGAATAGAAATCCTACAGAGAACTTCACATTATCAACAATTACATGTTTTAATAAACAACTGCATTAATGTAAACTTATTATTGGATTTAGAGATGATGGTACGGTCAGAGCTGCTGCTATAGAAAATTAATCAACACCTTCTGACCAATCAGATTTGAGAATTCAACAGCACTGTGGCCTAATAGTTAATATTATTTGTAGTATGATTTGTAGTAAAAAAAAATAAAAATAATAATAATAATTAAATCAGACATGCGGAGGGGGGCATTGCATTTCATGAAAGATTTACAGGATAGTATCTAAAACAGTCAAGTTCAATTTTAGGTTGCCTTACAGCATCCCATTGTTGCTCCTGTGACTTTCATGTAAAAGAATTCGGCATGAAATCAGAATTAGATATCAGCAGATAATCAGAGCTTTCATGTTGGTATCATATAGAAAATGAAATGCACAAGCATGACCAGTGCATCCCTAGTTATATAATCACTTGTCACATTGTAATTATTTACAGAAAATTATCCGGAAATTACAGAAATGCAAGTTGGCTGCTGGGTTTGTTGTCACTGCTTTTACACTCATTGTGCTCCACTGTATAGCTCTGTTTGTTCACATATACACGTACAGACAGCATTGAAAGCATGAACTCATCACCTGTGATGGCTGATCAGTCACTGTTTGTCGTCTTTCATTTTACAGCAAGGCCAGTTCCACTCTATGGAGCTTTATATGTGAGGATGATTACGTCAAACAGGAAGGGATGGTTTTTTTAGCAAGGCGTAGTTACAGGAAAAGACGCTGATTATGCCTCATTATGAATCGGCTAACGAGAAAATAAACACCAATCAGTGTCTGTACACTCATTCCCTCACGTCGTCGTCTGTCTTCTCTTCCAGATCTTTGTGCTCACAGTGTGGTACTGGGAGTTCTACATGTTCCCTCTGTTCCTAGTCATACTATTCATATGGAGCTATGCTCAGGCCGCCTATGAGCGGGGCGGCCAGGAAATGGTGAGTTCCAACATCAAGACCATGACAAACAACTCCACGAAACTCACTCCTCAAAGATTACCATCTTTCATACATATTAAACGTATCTCAGAGTTGTCAAAAGGTTATGAAAACATTTTTTATGATACATGATATCCAAGATTGGGAATGACTCAAAAAGACAACAGAATTAAAGAAATACTTCTTAAAGGATTACTCACAACTTTTCTTCTCTATTTACACCGCATAATTACAAGGTGTATCCCACTGGTGGATATTTCAGCATTTTGTAGTTTGTTTAGCATATAGCTGTTGTGTACACACGTCCGACTGGTTTACCTGGTTTTGGAGTCAGCTTATTAAGTTTTGCTTATTATAGAATGCATACGGCTTATCTAGACGGTATTGAACGACGAAATGTGACTAAGCACCATGCAAAAGACAAGTGTGGTATAAAACCACTGACACCTAAATTAAATGTATTTTCTGACACAAATCTACGGTTAACACTTAGATAACCTACTGGGTCTTTTTCATTCGCATAGAGCAATATTTACATTTATATGGTTGGCTAACAGTTTTGTCCAACGCAACCTACAGTGCTATAGAAAAGTATTTGCTAATTTCTTCTGTTTTTGTGGGTATCTCATACTAATTAGTTTTAGATCTTCAAACCGAATACAACTTAAAACAAAGGCAACCTGAGTAAACACACAATACAGTTTTTAATTTATTATTTTTTTATTGAGGAAAAAAAAAAGTACTCCAACACCTATCACCCATGTGAAAAACTAATTGCTCCCTTAAACTTAAAATCTGTTTGTGCCACCTTTAGCAGCAATAACTGCGACCAAATGCTTCCAGTAACTGGAGATTAGTCTTTCGCAGTGCTCTGGTGGAATTGTGGCCCACTCTTCTTTGCAGAACTGCTTTTGTTCAGCCACACTGGAGGGTTTTCGAGCATGGACTGCCTGTTTACAGTCCTGCCACAACATCTCATTTGGATCAAGTCAGGACTTTGACTAGGCTACTCCAAAACTTTAATTTAGCTTTTTGTGAGTCATTGAGAGGTGGATTTACTCCTATGCATTGGATCATTGCCTTGCTGCATAATCCAGTTGCTCTTGAGTTTCAACTTACGGACTGAAGATCGGACATTCTCCTTAAGGATTTTCTAGTAGAGAGCAGAATTCATGTTTCCCTCAATTATTGCAAGTTTCCCAGACCCTGAAGCAGCAAAGCATCCCCACAACATCATCACACTCCCTCCACCATGCTTCACCTTAGTTATGATGTTCTTTTTGTGGAATTCTGTGTTTGGTTTACGCCAGATGTAACAGGACCCCTGTCTTCCAAACGGTTCCACTTTCAACTCATCGATCCACAGAACATTCTCCCAAAAGATTTGAGGATCATCAAGGTGTGTTTTGGCTAAATTCAGATGAGCCTTAATGTTCTTCTGGGTTAGCAGTGGATTTCACCTCACCACTCTTCCATGAATGCCATTTTTTCCCAGTGTTTTTCTGATTGTGGAGTCGTAAATTTTTTCACATTAGATCTCCACCTCCAGTATTCCTCAATCTATTTATTATCAAGAAAAAAATATCAAATTGTCAAATAATATCTGTTTTATAATTAATTTATTGTAAAAGGTTTATAGGGTCGCTACTGACCCGAGGTAGATAATAGTGTAAGTATATTTTTCTGCGCAACAATATTGAATCTCTCACATCTTAATAAGTGCAATTCTTTTTTATTCCTCAAGGTGGGAATGTTTGGTAATCAGATGTAACGTGTCAATATCATAATGACCCCAGACATAAAAGAAACATTGCAAAACTTGACCTAGCTCAGCGATTTACTGCAGAACGAGTTTCTAATCAAATATTAGCTATTAAATTTTAGTTGATTGATGGTGGATCTGATAATGAAGCTGTCAGCAGAAAAAATATTGATTTTGATGATTATGAACACGATAGTAACCTATTGAGAGTAACGTGTTGAATTATCCAGATCCTGAATATGAGCCAGATGCTAAAATTACTGAAGGTGCCACATTTGCCTATCACAATATTACTTGATAATATTGTTTTTAGCCATGAAAATGATACATTATAAAATGACTTTAACAGCTGAAACGATTGAATGAAAATGCTACAAAACTGTTTTAGTGCGTAATTTGAATGGTGTGTGTGTGTGTGTGTGTGTATATATATGTATATGTGTATGTATGTGTGTATGTATATGTGTATGTGTGTGTGTGTGTGTGTGTATATATATATATATATATATATATATATATATATATATATATATATATATATATATATATATATATATATATATATATATATAAAACATACACACACACAACTTAATATGAGATATGCACAAAACCGGAAGAAACAGCACTGTACATGTGAAGTAGAGTGGGCAGTGGTGGCTCAGTGGTTAAGGCTCAGGGTTATTGACTAGAAGGTAGGGAGTGAAAGCCAATCTGCCACTGTGGGCCCCATGAGCAAGGCCCTTAAGCCTACCTGTTCCATTCTGACCGTGAACTCTGATATATGGATAGGATATGTGAAGAGATGAGTTCCGCCGTACTCTAATGTATATGTAACAAATAAAGGCTTTCTATAGTAGAATCCTAAATAAGCTGAGAGCTTGAGGGTTAAAAGCTTTAAAGCCCTGACCTGCTGCTGCCCTCTAGACATCAGTAATAGAATTGTTTCCAAATTGCAGGTCGTGGTTGTTTAAAATGTGGCACAATAATTTATTTAACACACGTTGTAATGTCTAACCTTTTGCTTTCAGGACAGTACACATAGTGATGATGAGGATGAAGACGAGAAGGTAGGCCATTTTCCTCTCCTAGTATACTAACATATTAATAATCAACAACGAATCAATGAAGCTGAGTTACTCTTGCCACCTGACATTTTCCGATCACGACAGCATTTTATTACTCTAAGCAATTAATTTTTTTTTCATTATTAATACTGAATGCAAAGTCATACTTTTAACCGTTTATAGTTACATTTCATGTTGCCTGCAACACAAGGTAATTCCTGTTATCACTTATGTTATGGAAGTTATAAATAGTCATTTCTTTACCAGCCTTTTGTCCTAGACTTTTGATGGAAAATATACTGAAAGTTACAAAATGCTGACATTGGAGACTCCTTCTATAAATCCTATCAAATAAAAGTCTCCTTTCCAGAAAACCTCATCATGCTGTATCAGTGGTTAGATGTCTTTGTGTAGGGTCTTTTATACAAGTCCATGTGAATGAACTGTTCTTATAAAAACCACCCCATATTAAGAAAAATGTATTAATATAAACCTGCAATGTGAATTACAGCCAGAACTACTGTCAGATCTGTTGTTATAGAAAATGAATCATCATCTGACCAATCAGAATTGATCATTCAACAGAGCTGTGGTATACGTGGGTTTTTTTTGTTTTTTTTTAATGAACATATATTTTTTGGATAGGAATCTGACAGAAGAGGTTTGATAGATAAGATCCACATGGTCCAGGATACTGTTGTCACTGTCCAGAACTTGTTGGAGGAAATTGCATGCTTTGTTGAAAGAATAAAAAAGTAAGTAATGATTATTTATCTCTTTATTAAGATTATAATGATTATATAAGCCACATTCTCTTGAATAAATACAGGCTCTTATAAATGATGTGTACATTTTAGCATCACATAACATTTCTCTGATTTTTCAAAATTTTTTCCCCCAGCACGTTTAATTGGTCAGTGCCGTTCTTATCAAACCTGGCCTTCCTGGTTCTCATCATTGTCACAGTGATCACATACCTCATCCCGCTGCGCTACATTATTCTTCTTTGGGGTAAGATATAAAGCAAGTGAAGTGTTGTCTGTAGTTTCTGTTATATGAGCTAGCAGTGTGTGGTTCTCCGTCTAGTGGTTTTGGGCAGTTTCAGTATGAGTGTCACTGAAAGTCAATGGATCACTTCTGACTTACAGTGTGCACCTTTCAGTTTTAGTTTTTAAACCAAAGGGTTTTTTATTTCCATTATTAACATTCATTGGGATTTTGTTGTGTGTGTGTGTGTGTGTGTGTGTGTATATATATATATATAATACTTAAATCAGTTAAAACACATGATATCCTCTTTAATCAGTGAAATTATAGGGTATGTTCTTAGGTCAACGTTTTCTCTACACGGATGTAAAGACTGGCACGTTTTAGGCTAAATACAGGAGAACAACATTATTTAACGTAGACTTTTTAAGAATTTTAAGAAGACTCTTAATCGCTTCGATTTAGACCTCTAAGTCTACACTTTTCACTCTTAAGACTATTAACTCATGTATAAATCCAGGTCCTATTAAAGCCATTTGTCAGCTTATTTTCATCAGTTTTAATGTTGAATTTTCTACCGAATGCAAAGAAGGGACAGTGAAGGGTTTAGTTTTTTCATCTTGAGTTTTTTCAGAATGCCCTTTTCTTTTCTTTTCTTTTTTATCTTCCCGTTTTCTTCTGGCTGATTAGAGTTTGGTCGGGTCCCCGAAGTAACGACAAGAATTAACCAACTCCCCCTTTACCACAAGTACAGAAACTTGTGACCTATTTCCTGCTTACTCAGCCCCATTTTTTTTGCATGAGTAAAATTTAATCCAGTAGCATTTTTATCAGTTTATATACACCGTCGGTAATGGTGATGTTCAGCCTCCCGTTTTTTAAAGAAATGAACTACAGCAAAGTGACTGCACTTTCACATCATAGTCTACACCTAGTACTGTAAAAGGATTTACTTTCTCCAGTTACTTAAAAGGCACATTAAAAAACATCTAATACATTTCCATAATGCTATATATTTAATAAGTCAGTAAGATAATTAATAAATTAATCTCACCTTGTTCAGGTTCATCAGCAGAGTCAGTGATCCTAAACAGCTAGGATTCTGTCTGTCACAATTTGGAAATACATGGATAAACACAAATACACCACACCCCATTCATGGCTCACAACTTGTGTAGAAACCAAAACATTTCAACATCCACTCTCTATGCTGCTTTTCTAGCACTAGCACTGTTGATGAGATGTTCACATTGCTAGGGATTTGCTAATCCGTATGTGAACTGACCCAATCTGTCAAAAAACTTTTAATTGTAATTTAATTGTAGCTTTTAACTACAGTTCAGTTGTAATTAGGATATACAGTACTGTATAAAAGTCTTCGGCAACACAGGAAGTGCTGTATTGTAAAGGAGTATATATAAATAATGTGTGTGTGTGTGTGTGTGTGTGTGTGTGTGTGTATATATATATATATATATATATATATATATATATATATATATATATATATATATATATATATATATATATAACATGTAATATAAATAATATAATATAAAAATAAAGGTGTCTATATAAATAATGCACGTACATGTTTTAAAAACTTCTATAAAGATTAGGAAAAAAGTTGATATTTAATATGACAACCCTTTAAAAATGAATCACTGGTCTCAGGTAGCATTTCAAGGAAATTGGCTGGTAAGTATTTCTAAGCATCTTGGAGAATTTTGGGCACAGTTCTTCTGGAGACTCAGACTGTTGCACTTCATTATACTATTGTAGGTAGTCCCTGACGGACAGCATTCATTTTTTTTTTTTGTCTGAAAAGTGGTCTATTGTATAATTTTACCTCCTTTACTGATACAGAGAACTGTAACGATGTTTCTATAACGTTTAATTTCGGCTGGAACACTGCAAAGTGGAAATACCTTGAATATAGTCAAATTGATCTAGTATTTCCTATTATAAGATTACAATCAACCAAATATAAGATTACTAAACTTATTTCAGTCTATTTGTTCTCATTTCAAGATTAAAATAATTTGGTTTATTGTAATCTGAGTCATAAAAGAGACATCTACGGCAAAATGAGGGTGCCTAAGACTTTTGATCAACACTGTACATTACTTTAAACTACCATTGATGAATGCTTAATAAATGACTTATCTTTGTTTACTATAAATCATTTTCTACCATTTGTAACCATGTTGCCAGGACTGCTTGTAGCTCACTAGCGCACTCTGCTGGACAAACTGTATCATCTGTATCTGTATTGCTTTTAGGTATAAATAAATTCACGAAGAAACTACGGAATCCATATGCTATTGAAAGCAACGAAGTGATGGATTTCCTCTCCAGAGTGCCTTCAGATGTCCAAAAGGTAAGGCCTTCAGTGTATCAGTTACTCTCTCAGCTGCCTGAAGCCATGCCAAAAATCTCAGAATGGTTGACTGAAAGTCATACTGGATCAGAAATCATTGTTCTAATACAAGGGTCGGGAACCTATGGCTCGCGAGCCATATATGGCTCTTAAAGTGATTGCCTATTGGCTCAGTGGTGGAAAAAAAAACTAAAAACAATCAAAGCTAGTGTGTCAATTCAATTAAGACTACGTAATTCATAATCGAAGGCCATTTGTCACCAACCTGTGGCACAGCAACCTCAGATTTCATTGGACAATGTGCAGCTGAGCATTAAATCATAAATTGGTTGAAAACGACATCGCCAGTCTGTTTTCAGTTTTTTATTTTTAACAAAGATGAAATGGCTAAAAGAAAAAAGCACACCGAGCATCGTTCTTTCCAGTCCGAACGGACAGACAAATTTGCGTATTTTGAAGTTGTATTAATGGTAAGTAGTGTTCCATTTATTCTTGCTCATGTACTGCATCTTGTATTGATTTACCATTTGATGAAACTATCATAGTTGGTTAAATGAAGTCCAAGTGCCACCTACAGGCCTATTAGTGTAAGTGTAGGCTGTTAGGTCAAGCAACATGGGAACATACAAAACGTTAATTGGCCTTTATTACATTACCACTTTTTTATAATTATGCAATAATAGTAAAGATAATAATTATAATAATAAGAAGACATAAAAAAAACATCATAACATAATAACAAAATATTTCAACTTTTCTTTGGCTCTTTAAAGAAAAAAATCATAACTTTTTTTTTTTTTTTTTGGCTTTTATGGCTCTGCCAGCTGAAAAGGTTCCTGATCTCTGTTCTAGTATATGTTTTTGTTGGCTCTGATTTGTTACATATTATCATAAAACAATACTACATTTGTTTATCATATATGAACTATCATGTACAAAATTTGCTTAATGTATACTATTTCAGCCCTGCATCTTATTTCTTGATGATTTAAACAGCTCATAGTGTGCTAAAAAGTGCCTTTTCACTAACCATAACAATTTTATATCGTTTATGAGCTACTGAACCACAGAGTATAATTTGCATCATATTTGGTTTAATTAAAGCAGAGCTCACTGCTTTTCACATGACATTAGTTAAAATTAGACAGTAAGAAACAGATTTTTTTTTGGTTTGTTTTGATCACATTTCCTTAATCTAAAAGTTGATCTCAAACTCCATACAACACCATTGAACATAAATTTTTGAAATAACGAAAGTGAAATTCTGATTGAAACCCCTGCTGAATGCTGTAGAGAGCATTTACCTGGGCGCAAATTTACTCTACACTCTCGAGTGTAGGACACGGGACATGACAAAATGTCAAATTAAAATCTGTGAAACATATGAACATATGAAATGCTCTGCATCGTCATTGTTGATTTCATGGGCATTACTGTGAAAGTGTTCAGTTTGATAAACAATCATACTGTCCAAATATTTATTCTCTTCTTACGTTGTCTTCTTTTTTCTTTTTTCTTTGTTTTTTTTTTATTTTTTATTTATTTATTTTTTTACTTATTTGACCCTTGATTCTTTAGGAACAGTATTTGGTTCCTAAACCCGTCCACGTTCATAGTGCTTACAGAAGAAAGAGAGCTGTCCAGTAGAGATCCAGACCTGAGCTCATCTTCAAAGACACTTGGTTAATATCAGTGACACTACATATCCACTCAATTCTCTCTGCTTATTTAAATGGATCATTTTAAAATCCCAATAATTTTAAAAATGATTTGTTTATTTTAATATCAGTTAATTATTTTAAATTGTTTATTATTCTGCGTGCTGTGCAACGTTTTAAGTGACTTAAAAATCAAACTTTCCCTTACTTGGGGGGTTACTAGTGGGTTAGTACCAGAGAAATTCATTTTAAGAAGGATTTTTAATCATCTAAGCTTGTGGTCATTTTATTTTCAGTGTCCTCCACTAATATTGGCACCCTTGGTAAATATGAGCAAAGAAGGCCGTGAAAAACTGTCTTCGTTGTTTAACCTTTTGATCTTTTTTTCAAAACACTTCACAAAAATACTCTGCTCTCATGGATATCAAACCATTTCAAACACAACACAGGCTTATCCAATAAAAAATATCTTTGTTAAATTACTGGCACCCCAGGAACTTGTTCAACCATGATCTCCTGTTTTACAGGGGTATAAATATGAGCAGGGGCATCACTAGACCCTTTTAACTGGGGCACGAGCCCCAGTAAAATTTTTCTGTGCCTGAGTAAAATGTTTCCTGATAAATAATTGACTTGTTATTACATAACTGAATGTCAGTAAAGGAAGATTGCATTGTAATTTTAAATCTTCAGTAAACAGAGTGTTGTATTTTATTTCCACATATTTTCCTGTAAACCCTGTGTGATTGGTCTCGCCTCCATACACTGCTGTCTTCTTTTACTGACGTTCAGTTATGTAGTGACAAACCGCTATATTATAATTATTCAGGGCTAAAGAAAAATTTTCAGGGCTACAGCCCCAAAAGCCCAGGCCATGTTACACACCTGTTAGACAGCAGGGACAAACGTTGAATTTGAATGATCTACATTTCAATGCAGAATTTCATTTCTCTACCCCTGAAATAAATCTTTTATAACCTGGACCTGAATCTACAATCAAAAGATCAACAGATTACCCAGATATGGTAAAAAAAAAAAAAAAAAAACTATCAAAGCATTAACCCTTTCACACTTAAGTTTAAAATATTCCAACTGGGTGCCAGGGTGAGGTTTTTTTAAAATTATTATTTATTTATTTATTTATTTATTTATTTATTTGAAAACAAATTTATGCAATCATTATGCCCCCAGTCCGCCTCTATAAATTTTGAAGTACTTTTGTCAAATTCGTGGGGGGGCTATGCCCCAGTACTGATCAAACTCTAGAAACGCCCATGAATATGAGGTAACATTTACATTTACATTTATTCATTTAACACATAGGCCAAATTCCCTTAGTCATTCATAACAATGGGTTAGACCAAGGAATATAGCTGTGATGTGTGGCAAAAGGTTGTTGAGCTTCACAAAATGGGAAGTGGCTATAAGAAAATAGACCAAGCATTGAAAATGCCCATTTCCACCATCAGGGCAATAATTAAGAAGTTCCAGTCAACTGAACATGAACCAACCTGGAATTGGACGTGTGTCTATATTGTCTTAACACACTGTGAAGAGGATGGTTCGAGTGGCCAAAAAATCTCCAAGGATCACAGCTGGAGAATTGCAGAAGTTAGTTGTGTCTTGGGGTCTGAAAATCTCCAAAACTACAATCTGAAGTCACTTACATCACCACGAGTTGTTTGGAGGGGTTTCAAGAAAAAAGCCTCTACTCTCATCCACAAACAAACTCGAGTGTCTTCAGTTTGCCAGACACTACTGGAACTTCAAATGGGATCGGGTTCTCTGGTCCGATGAAACCAAAATAGAGCTTTTTGGCAATAAACCCCAGAGGTGGTTTTAGCACACACAGAGAGGTAGCCATATGGAAAAGTACCTCATGCCCATGGTTAAATATGCTGGTGGCTCTTTAATGTTTTGGGGCTGTTTTTCTGCCAGAGTACCTGGACAGTTTGTTAGGATACATGGCTTCATGGGCTCTATCAAATATCAATAGATATTAAATGAAAACCTGACTGCCTCTGCCAGAAAACTTAAAATGGGGCATGGTTGGATCTTCCACAAGGACAATGATCCAAAACACATCAAAATCAACACAAAAATGGTTTACTGACCACAAAATCAAGGTCCATGCCATGACCATCCCAGTCCCCTGACCTGAATAAACTGAAGAGGAGAGTCCACCAGTGTGAAATTTGAAGGATCTGGAGAGATTCTGAATGGAGTCTCAGATCCCTTGCCATGTATTCTCCAACCTCATCAGGCATTATAGGAGAAGACTCGGAGCTGTTCTCTTTGCAAAGAGAGGTAGCACAAAATATTGACTGAAAAGGTTTTTTGATAAACCTGTCTTGTGTTTACAATTGTTTGATATCCATGAGAGCAGAGAATTTTTGTGATTTATTTTTTTAAACAAATGATCAAAGGGTTTAAACAATAAAGACAATTTTTTTCACAGCCTTCTTTGCTCATATTTACCAAGGGTGCCGATATTAATGGAGGGCACTGTATATATGTATATGCATATGGTTACTCCACAGGAACCACTGATCTAAGTTTGCTTTAAAGGGGTGGAATCCACACAGATACTACTCCCAGACGCTATGGGCTGCATCCTAAACTGCACAGTGTTTAGCATATACTGTATACTGTATACTTGATATTTTAAGGACTCAACCTCCAAGTTGCTAATTACTGAGTTATAAGAGAGTGCAATATACTGCGATACCTGTTGTCTCTTGGACCAGGATGCATTTTATGGTGTAGCAGTACATGTATGTGCAAAGTTTGTGGTTTTCACAGTAAGCCTTAGTGGTGGCGTTTTAAACTATTCATCTTTCATAGATCAATGTAACTTATAAGAGATTTACACTTCAAAATGTTGATATATTTTTGTACTTTTAAGACTTTTATAATGATTATGTGTCATTATGATTGTAAAAAAAAAAATAATAATCCATTTTATCGGATCCATACGGAACTTTAAGAAGCAGAAGTGCCTTCTGTGTATGCTGTATAATTGTAAATAAAACTGATTTGAATTTGTACTTTCCGAACCACATACATCTATATGTGTTACAGACTTGTGTAGGAGATTATTGAGGACATTGACACTTGTATCTCTTGTTTACCATTGACCATACTTTTCAATTATTTTCCATATGTGTAACAACTTCTGCAACACATTACCGACTCACTTTGGTTTCTTCTCTGGGTGTATACGGGATTAATGTATGCAGTATCTTGATCTTTTGCACAGAAAATGTTCACTAAATTTGACTCACTGTTCACTGTACAGTGGTCCAGAACACAATAAACTCAGTAAATCTGCAAAAATTCCTTGTGGACCTTGTATTTGTTTGTAGATTAATGTTCAGATGAATCACAGATCACAAACTGTAAATCAGATAAAGAGTGATGATTTGTCCAAATCTCAGAGATTATTATATGTATTAGTATTGTACAGAGAATATGTTTTCATTTATGTTCATAGTGATTTAGGTTGTCTGAATCAAACTAAAGATATGAGAGAGATTTCACTTACTTTAGGTGATCCTGAGTAATTGCCCATACCGCAGACAAATCACGCTCTCAGACCAGGATATATCTTGAAAGATTACTTTAGTAGAAGTGTTTCTGCACATTCAGCTTCCTATGAGAGATGGAATCATTAAGGAGCTTTGTAATCACGTCCCGTCAATTTCGTCCCAGGTTAGGAACCTTGGTATCATCCTAGACTCAGAATTATGCTTAACCGAGCAAATAAATTTGGTCGTTAAGAATAGTTTTGATCAATTATGGATTACTTCTAAACTTAAAACATTTTTGTCTGTTCAAGATTTGGAGAAGGTTATTCATGCTTTTATCACATCGCGGATAGATTATTGTAATTCATTGTACTTGGATCTTCCTCGGTCATCTCTTGCTCGTCTCCAGATGCTTCAGCAAGGCTGTTGACCAGGGCAAAGAAATATGATCATGTCACCCAAATTTTAGCATCGCTCCATTGACTCCCGGTCCATATTACGATCCAGTTTAAGATTCTGTTGTTTGTCTTTAAAACTCTTAATGATCAAGCTCCTTCTTATTTACATTTACATTTACATTTATTCACTTAGCAGACGCTTTTATCCAAAGCGACTTACAAATGAGAAAGATACAAGCAAATCTCAAAGATCTTCTTACTCCACATTCATATAGCAGATTTTTAAGATGTTCCAATAGGTTTCTCTGTATGTCCCTTGATTCCGTTAAAAACTAAGGGGGATAGAGCTTTTTCAGTTGCTACCCCTCATTTATGGAATCAATTTGCCTTGCACCCACATTTATCATTTTTAAAAGAGGCTGAAATCATATCTCTTCTCTCAAGCGTTTTTAATCTAATTTTTACTGTTGTCTCTTGTGTGTCTTTATTTGGTTTTATTCTGTTTTCTCTTTTACTTTTCTTATTCTGTTCAGCACTTTGGTCAAAATTTACATTTACTTTTTGGGCCAAATGTTTACCTACACCTAAGCTAAAAGTATTCAGTCAACATATTTCACGTTACATTACATTTGTTTTGGTAAGTCAGTTAGGGAAGGGGTTCCCAAATTTTTCCAGGGCAAGGCCCCCCAAATGGCATTAACATTTGACCGAGGCCCCCCTTTTGCAAGATGTCTTTAAAACTCATTAAAAATACAAACTTCTGAATATATCCCCCTTTTTTATTAATAATTACATCTTACATCTTTACATTACATTAGATTAGGAATTGATCGTGTGTGTGTGTGTGTGTGTGTGTGTGTGTGTGTGTGTGTGTGTGTGTGTGTGTGTGTGTGTGGTTGTCTGAGAGTGAGAATTTATTTTTCACACCAAATTGTTGAGGTCCCCCTGGCGCCCCCTGGCGGCCCCCACATTCAAAATCACTGAGTTAGGGCATATACTATTCACATCAGAGGTCATTTTATTTCAGCATTAATTCACTATATCAGAATTCCAGTCCAAATTTTCAAAAATTGTGGATTTCTACAATTCCGGTTCCTCTATAGGAGCAATTTCCAAACACCTGAAGGTACCATGAGCAACTGTACAAACAACTGTATGCAAATGTTTAAAAATATTTAAAAACTGGGACCACACAGACAATGTATCATTTAGGAAAGAGGCACAAGTTAACTCCAAGGGATGAACAAACTTTAATCCGAAGGTTTCAACTGTACACCAAGACAACCGCAACTTGCGAAGGAGTTGGAGGCATCATACCAAAATATGTACTTCCAGCAGTAAGAGAGTCTTACATCACTGTGGCCTGAAACGCTGTTGTGGGAGGAAGAAACCCTTACTCCAAGACCGCCATAAAAAGTCAGACTGAACTTTGCAGTTGATCAGCTGGATGAGGATTTAGAATTTAAATACGTAATTTTTTTTGTTTTGCCATAATGATCAGTGCTATGTGTGGAGGAAAAAGGGTGAGGATTTAATTCAAAGAATGCCATCCCAACTATGAAGCATGATGGTGGCAGCATCATGGTGTGGTGGTGTTTTTCTGGAAAGGTAAAGTGGGAGAACTAAAAATAGTTGATGTTGTAAAAGGTTGATGCATTAAGCATCCCTACCCTATATATCAGCATTTTTCTACAACCCCAATTCCAAAAAAGTTGGGACGCTATGTAAAATGTAAATAAAAACAGAATGCAATGATTTGCAAATCTCATAAACCCATATGTTATTCACAATAGAACATAGAAAACATGTCAAATGTTTAAACTGAGGAAATGTACTATTTTAAGGAAAATAATAAGGTAATTTTGAATTTGAAGGCCACAACATGTCTCAAAACGTTGGGACGGGGGCTTTCTTATTGTCATGGTCATGGCCTATAGAGTCTCTAGAGCTTGTAGAGGCTCTAGAGGGCTAGCTCTGTCCTGGTCTGCCCACTGGACAGTATAGAGGTGGTGGGGGAGAGGAGGATGTTAGCTAAGCTGGCGTCTATAATGGGCAAGTCCTCTCACCCCCTGTATGAGACACTGGGGTCCCTCAGCAGCTCCTTCAGCAGCAGACTGCTGCACCCTCAGTACAAGAAAGAGCACTACCGCAGGTCCTTCATCCCTACAGAAGTCAGACTCTTTAATGCAAATAACAACATAAATAACAACATAATATAACACTCCTAGCTGTTTTTGCATCATCAGCCTACACATTCACAATAATTCTGCAACATGAACATTTATTCATTTATTACTACTTGTTGCTCACCCTTTAATGTTAACCGTGCAATAATCCATTTATCACTTTTCTGTATATATTAACGAGGTGTTACTCATCTGTATATATTAAAATGCCCGATGCTCCCTGGGATTGGCTCCAGGTTCCCCGTGATCCTGAAAAAGGAGTAAGTGGTAGAAGATGGATGGATGGAAGTTGTAGTAGTAGTAGTAGTAGATCTAACTTCCCTCTTTGCTGTTATAATAACCTCACCTCTTCTGGGAAGACTTTCCACCAGATTTTGGATCTGTGTTCATTCAACCACAAGAGCATTAGTGAGGTGCAAGCTGAGGACATTTATACTGAGAGGTATATGAAATTATCTTTACTTCTGAGGTAGTATTTTTATATTTATTTTTCTATTTTTAACTATAGACTACGTTAAAGGAGATGAGGGAGCTTTGTATTGTGTTTTGAAGCAGCCATTGTGTAAACAAACTGATTAAGACATTAATACATTTCTTCCCTTTAAACATTATGAATCCAGTCTGGACAATATGGTCTTATTCCAACTAGGTACTGGATGTTTTGAACAGCAGTAATACTGTAGCAGTAGTAGTCTTCCTTTGACCTGAAACACAAAATGAAACGAAACAAACCATCAGTGGAGAAGTCGGGAAAGCAACAAAAACGAGAAGAGCAAGAAGAAGGAAAACATGGCACCAGTAAGAATGACCATTTACTTTTTGTTTATGATTTTAGCAAATGTAAATTACAACGTGAACTTTTTTCAGTTGTCTGTAGAGTTGACCTGATGTTGGCAAAGTAAACGTTATTGCATGTTAGGAAGAATAACGTAATTGCAGATCGCATCTAATGTCTAATTTTTATTATTAATGGCATGGTTATGGTAGCTATAAAATACCTTCTTCATAAGTTCAAAATATCTTGCTGAAAGTCTTTTTTTTTCATGTGCAAAAATTACAACTATATTGTCCACGAGAAAAGATTTTAACACGATAATGAATGTTGTGTAATGATCAAAGGTGAATCAAAATTGCTTTCACATGCTTTATGTGAACAGTATTTGGCAAAGTCCATCTTATCTGCACTCAGATCAACAGTGGAGCTGGCACTACTATAGGACACTTGGGCAAGATTTTACCTTGGAGGACTAAGTCAGTGTTTTTAGTATTATGCAAGCACAAGAGTAATTTACTGGTATGATGCCAGCATGCCTAATTTAGTTGGAGGTGGAGTTGGACTCGAGAGTGGAAAATATTTGAGTAATTTTACTTTATTACTATACTCAAGTATTATTTGGGTGTATTTATACTTTATTGAATATATAGTGTTATTAAAATGTAATAATTGTACTCTAATTACATTTAAGGGAAAAAATACTTTTTACTCCTTACATCTTTGTTTAAACCTACAGTACCCATAGTACTCATTAAAAATCTTATCCAGC
Organism: Ictalurus punctatus; assembly: GCF_001660625.3. Classification (NCBI taxonomy): domain Eukaryota; kingdom Metazoa; phylum Chordata; class Actinopteri; order Siluriformes; family Ictaluridae; genus Ictalurus; species Ictalurus punctatus. The sequence goes on from NC_030425.2 coordinate 22,565,279, forward strand.
CAATGACTCTACTGATGCCTCATGATACATCAACTGAATGGGCTCCTACAACTTTTATTTACATTTCAGAGCAAGTTTTCTTTTTGTTTTCTGTGCTAATGTCAGGTTAGACTATTCCAATCAATTCCATCAATTCCAATAGCTAACATAATTGGCTAGGAAGCAGTAAACAATTCTAGCTAATGGTAAATACTAGTTATTTACATGGTCTTTTATTTTTGATTAATTCATTATCAAACTATGTAGCATTAGTCATGCCTATGACTACCAAACTTCCAGAGATTGAATTATGTTATCAGACAAAGCAATGCAGTAGTTTATAACAGTCTGAGACTGTTATCTCGAGCTGCCCAATCTGCTATTTTCCGCAGCAATGTATATATTATGAGGTCTATACGATTACAGTGGAATATGCAAATGAGTATGTTAATAATGTTAACCAACCAAATAGAGAAGAGTGCTGTTGATCAATATATTTCAACATCTGTCTGTCATTTTCACTCATAGAACTTAGAGTTTTGCTGTGTGGAGCAAAGCTGTCTGGGAAAAGCTCTTTGATTAACATTGTGTTTGGAGAAGATCTGTTTCCGACAAACAGAAGGACAGTTTATTGTAAGACATTACAGCGGAATGTGCATGGAAGAGAGCTGATCCTGGTTGACACTCCTGGCTGGTGGAGGGATTTCCCACTTAGTGACTCTGCAACCTTTCTTAAAAAAGGAGCTTGTGTATTTAGTTTCTTTATGCAAACCTGGACCCCATGCAATCCTTCTTGTCATCGAGGTTGGCCTATTTCATGAAAGACACAGAAAATCTGTGGCGGAACACCTTAGCCTTCTTGGTGACAAAGTCTGGGCACATGTCCTTGTGTTATTCACCAAAGGTCACTCCACAGGTGCCAAACCCAAAGAAGTAGAGGAATATATAAGAACTGGAGGAGAAGCCCTACAATGGGTGATAGAAAAATGTGGGTACAGATATCACTTCTTTGATAATACAGTCCAAAATGATGTCTCACAAATCTGCTCATTACTGGACAAGATTGAGGATATAACTCAAACAAACAGCACAGCTTGTTTTGAACTTGATGCAAAAATATTGCAGGAGTCAGAGGAGTGGAGGAAAAATGTGATGAGCAGAGCAAGAGACAGAGAGATAAGCATTCAAGAACAACAAAAAAAAATTACAACAAAGACGGTAAGTTCCTATATCTTGGATCTTAAGTGGTACATTTTTACTTACAATTTACATCTAAACTTTTCTTTGTAATGTTTATCTTTCTGTAGAGTTGAGAATTATGCTAGTGGGTTGGGTGATGTCTGGAAAGAGTGCATCTGGGAACACCATCCTGCATACAGATGAGTTTGCTGTTACTGGCAAAAATACTGCTAGATGTCAAACAGGACATGGAAAAGTTTCTGGAAGGCCAGTAACTATGATTGATACACCGAGCTGGTGGAAGTACTTTCCATCTCAATACACCCCAGAATGGATAAAGTCTGAGATTTATCAATAGTGCCTTTCAGAACTCCCCACACTCCATACTTCTAGTTATTCCAGCAGATACGTCTTTCAAAGAGGAACAGCGAAACGTCATTGAGGAGAACATGAAGATTCTGGGAGAACACGCATGGAGACACACCATAATAATGTTCACATGGGGTGACATGCTTGTCGACATGACCATAGAACAGCACATTGAAAGTGAAGGCAAGGACCTACAGCTACTGGTTGAGAAATGTGGGAATAGATATCATGTCTTTGACAATGAAGAGAGAGAGGTCCGTACTCAAGTCATATAACTGCTACAGAAGATTGATGAGATGGTGTCCAGGAATTTCACCTTATTTTACATGGGTGCTGAGAACAGAGAAATCAAAGACCGAGATGGAGAGATGGACCCGCAGTCCACAAAAGTCAGTGATGATAAAAGAGACGTGAAAGAAGTTGCTTTATTAATAGATGAAGAATGGAAAAGAAGGGATAAAGACTTTCTGGAAAAGGTTTTGCAATTACGCAAGGCTTACTGGAGAGGTGCACACTTAAGAGGAGATGCAAGCATGGATTTACCCACCAAGTGTATGTGTCCATTTATTTTCTGTATTACATTAACTTCAACTATTTAGATATTAACTTATGGACATTATAAAATAGAACTATTATTACTTTTACAGTTAACAAGACGCATCCAGCCAGTGACATCAAGGCGACAAATGGGACTCAAGGTAATACATCTCACAGGGAGCTGGACTCTAACAGTAAAAATCACTTCTACTGTTAGATTGTAATGATGATAATTGTCGTTCATCTGAATATTGTATGCTAGTTAGCACAGGTATCTATCCATGTCCTCTATCAATGTTGTCCCTGATGGCAACAAGATTTCCAGTTCTTCCTGCTGAAAAGCAAGCCCAGAGCATGAAGCTACCAGCACCATGCCACTGCTTCTGCGTATCACAGGGACTACTCAAATACCCATAATGAATGTGTAATGTAGTAATGTATGCCTTTTATTTTGCATGTATTAGGTTGCGTATTTTGTTCATGACAGAATTTCTGATGTGGAAAAGGGCTATACAGCCCCAAGGAGTAGTGGTGCCTGAAAACAGCTCAATGGCACAGTCTCAATACCAGTAAAAAGACTCTTGAGGGGTATGAACAATCTAAAACTCTGAAATATGGCAGGTTCACTCCATCTCAAAAAATGGCAGGTTCACTCCATCTGCAACCTGCAGCCATTGCTCTAAACATGACATAGGTGGAAATGGGCCTAGAAACCTAAAGTCGTGCAGCCATACAACAATGACCATAAGTAGAATTAGGTTGCAAGTTTTTGATAATGGGTTTTAATGGTGGCTGGATACCTGCTTGTAATAACTGTGCTTTTGTTTATTGAGCCAGATGAGAATCTAACCCCAATGGATCTGTTATAGGCAAAGTCTTCTGTAACAATAAACTGGTACAGAAGCAGAAGGATCAAAGTGCAGAGTTTATTTGGAAAGAGAGTAGATCCAAAACATAAATGTAGGCAAGCTCAAAGCTCAGAAACTGACAACAGGTAAAGAAGTGTAACCAGATCCAGGTATATCCAAAAGTGGAAAGCCATAGCACCAGAAATGCACGTTACTAATGCACATTGAGACTTTCAAAGCAGACTGACTAGGTAGATATACATTTACTGGACATTTTAATAGGAACACCTGTGCCCCTGTTTGTCCATGCCATTATTCAATCAACAAATCATATGACAGCAGCGCAATGCATAAAAGCACACAGATACAGGCCAAGAGCTTCAGTTAATGTTTGTATGAATCATCAGTATGTATCAGTAATTTAGGATTATGAGTTTTATTTCACCCATCCTAACTGCCGATGTAGCTTTTCAAAGAAATAGTTCAAACTGAGTCAAAGCTTGTTTATGAGTTTTATCTGTATACATGCATATTTACATGCATGTTTAAATGTATGTTTACATGCGTTTTCATGAACAGGGCATGGGGAACTTAAAGGAGAACAGAAACACAATTTGAAACTCAAGGATCAAGTTAACGAGATCCTTGATCGAGAATGGAGCAGGCGAGAGGAGACATTGCTGGCAACTCTTCAGGAAATGTTAAACGATCGCAAATTTGGTAAGAAGCATATCTGATTAGAAATACAAGTATTAATCAATGTCCATACAAATGTCTTTACCTGACAGGTTCTCTGCGATTGGTATGTTGAGATGGGCCTCTCATTTATCTCCCCAACTTTTCACTGTTTTCACAGAAACACATTCCATTCCATTCCAACATATTGTAGAAAGTTTTAGAACCAGCACAATGTGTGAACAAAAAGTTTCTTCAGAGGTCTGGGCATCAGAAGATTCATGTTCTCAATTTATACCAAACGATACATTTTCTACAAACCAGTGTAATCTGCAGTAACATTTTTTAATATAACCAGACCTTTTCTAACATATCTTGGAATATTCTTTCAGTTAAACAAAACACAAAAAAAACATTCAGTTTTCCATATAAACCTTTTATTTGATTTTTAGAGCTTAGAGGAAATAAACTCAAACCCAATCACATTTTGTAGCTTATATAAAGTCCACAAGCAAGGAATTCCTTTATCCCACTGAATGTACAGGTAATCAAAGTCACTAAGAACCAATTAAAATTAGCTTTCTAACTGAGTGAAATGTAATAAATAATCATTCTCAGTTTGCTAATATCAGTGTTGATGTTATTCACAAATGCAGTGAATGGAGAGAAAATGACAAGGATGAATAATAGTTATATTCATCTTACAAACCTTATCTTTCAAGGCAGTTGTATAGTGATGTGGCGATAAGATCATACCTGTATGCTTTGCAAATGCTTTGCTGTAACCACATTACTAAATCCAGCTGTGAAAAAAATTATCACTGTTTCTGGAAACTGAACATAACAGAAGGTTTAAATACAATTGTTCATATAAGTGTTCTGTCCTTTATTAAATATTTGTATTACTTTTTTATAGCTACAAAATGCTAAAGATGACTTACAGAAATGATTTTATGTTCCTGCTACTTATAAATCAGCTCTGGTCTTTTGTGCCTCATTTGTGATTTTGTCATCATACAAGCTTGATTAATATGGTTGTACAATACTTTAGCATGGAATTTAAATACATAATCATACACTAAAAATGGTTTCCTTACGCCTGTCCCAGAAAATCTTACCAGCAAACCTGGTAAGTTGGGTTTTATTCAAGGAAACTGCGAAACATCCATTCAGTTTGCAGCCATCTAAATTGTACTAAATAGTATTTTATTATTTTAGTACTTAGGATTATTCTTCCACTTTTTTTATGTTTTATATGTATGCGCACAGTGGCTTAGTGGTTAGCATGTTTGCCTTGCACCTCTGGGGTTGGGGTTCAAATCCCCAAGTTTGCATGGTTCACCTGTGCTTCAGGGGTTTCTTCTGGGTACTCTGGTTTCTTTGGTTTCTTTCCCCCAGTCCAAAGACATGCACTGTAGGCTGACTGGCATTTCCAAGTTGTCCATAGTGTGAGTATGTGTGTGCCCTACAATGAGATGGTGCTCAGTCCAGGGTGCCCCCCACCTTGTGCTCTGATTTCATGAGCTCTATGGATATACTCCAGTATACTGTACAACATCAATCTGGCCCCAAAAAAAGTTTGGATATTTTTTAAAGTTTTTTTTATTATTATTTTTTTATTATTATTATTTTTATAGTTTTATGCCTTAAGGTCGTGGTTTTCAAAGTGGTGGCCGCCAGGGGACGCCCGGGGGGCCTCAACAATTTGGTGTGAAAAATAAATTCTCACTCTCAGACAACCACACACACAGACACACAATCAATTCCTAATGTAATGCAATGTAAAGATGTAAGATGTAATTATTAATTTAAAAAAGGGGGATATATTCAGAAGTCTGTATTTTTAATGAGTTTTAAAGACATCTTGCAAAAGGGGGGCCTCGGTCAAATGTTAATGCCATTTGGGGGGCCTTGCCCTGGAAAAGTTTGGGAACCCCTGCCTTAAAGTATGTTGCAACAACCCAGTCTATCAGCTGATCAACAGGCTGCTTTTTTCCCAAACGCGTTGGAATGAACCTTCTCGCCTTCCGTAGTCAGGACCGTGCAGCATTGAGGAAACAGTCGCCTGTTTTCCTTAAATTTGTATTTCCGATAAAAAGAACTTCCGTAAGGTCTTCGCATTCTCTAAAAAGCAATACAGTGATATCTACAGTAGAAGAGTTGGAAGAATTTGGACATTATTATTTGTTGACGCTAATTAGCTACTTCGCTAGCTAGTTTAGTTTAGTAACCTGCCACTGAGTGTAGGGCTGTGGAAATAAGACTTGGCGTTAGCAATGGTAAAACGCACACTGCGCACTTGTGGGATTATATTTTTTCTGTGTTTGCTGTTCGGAGACTTTGTGTATGGATGGTTTCACAACAGCAACAAGAACATTCAAGACAAAACACAACAACAACACAAACGCGTCAGTAAGGTGACACCGGACAGTGCGGACCAGAGCTGTTTTTGTCACGTGAGTACAGGGTTATGATTTGAATTATATAGTATACATAAGTTTTATTCACTTTATTGTGGTTATTTTGGTGGTATTTAGCTCGTGCTGTCACACAGCGCATCCTTCTCGCACTTTCCATTACCACTCGGGCATGACGTCACCGCTGCGCGAGCGTACACGATGTAACTTCCTCTTTTCCCTAAATCTCAAATATGCTCATTTTCGTTCTGTTTGCCTTTAATTTGATGGTTTTTATGGGAAATAAACACTCCTGATATATATATATATATATATATATATATATATATATATATATATATATATATATATATATAATATAAACTAAGGGATAAATGTCATACTGAAGCACCTGCATTCAAATTTTTTTATTATTATTAATGATGGGGAAATATTAACAAAACAAAACAGCTTAAAGCATAAAGTCCACGAAGCAGGCACTGTAGCAGTTATACAAAACTCTCAGTGTACATTCAGAGGTGTGTAGTGGCGCTTACTGAGCGTGTTGTTGTCTGATTGGCTCCGCACAGCTACTGCGTGCACAGGATTATGGGATATGTAGTTCTCCGAACCTCACACGACCCTCTCTCTGCTGTTTTACGCTGAATGTGGAAACTACAACGGGAGGGCGGGGCATGTATGACGTAAACGTGTTTGTGGGCGTGGCACAGTACGCACGCGGTGGTTGATTTTTAAAGCGGCCGCCTTGTCGCATGTGGGCATGATTTCTGCAGGGAGATTACAGCTGTTAACTTCACGGAGATATGAGGACGTTTTAATAATTATAATAACAGAATGCCGGACACAAGGTGCATCCCATGGAGGACGAGCCTTCTTGCTGTCAGCCTGTTTGGACTTTTGAAATTATTCCAGATCACACACAGTGTAAGAGCACTGATCTACTCATGACACCTGGCATGAATGAATAGCTTTCACAGCATAGCAAAGTATTCCAGTAGTATACAATAATCTTTTCTACTTTACAAAGTTTTATACTAACTCTGTTTGTGTTTCTCGGGGGTTATTAGGGCTTGATGATATGATTATATGAGAATATATGAGAATGATTATAGAGTGTGTGTGTGTGTATATATATATATATATATATATATATATATATATATATATATATATATATATATATATAATTACACACACAGAGTACTTGCTGTAGAGCAAAGATGCCTAAAAAATAATGAAATCAAAAGTTTCTACATTTAAAAAAAAAATACTATAAAGAGCAGTAAACAATAATAAATGAAACACAGTCAGTATTTGGTGTGATGACCATTTGCTTTAAAAAAACAACAATAGTAGTCCTCGGTACAGTTTGTGCAGTTTTATAAGGAAATGAGCTGTGAGTTTTATTGAGCATCTTGCAGAACCAGCCACGGTTCTTCAGGAGACTTTTACTTTTTCACTCGCTTCAAATTTTTTTCAGCAAAACCCAGCAGACTTCATTGTGTTTTTTTGTCGTTCATTGTGTTAATTGTCGGCCTCTTACGTAATATGCTGCTTTCTTTACTGACATAAACATTTTTCTTTCACATTCAATTTGGTGTTGGATAACTAATGTTTGGGAATCTAAAATGTTTGTTGTACTGACTCGATAATGTAGAAGTCATAAAATAAAAACCTAGAACAAAGTTTGTACTAAAAATTAGGGTGCCTAAGACTTCTGCATAGTACTGTATATACTGTATGCTTGCATCTGTGTGTGTGTGTGTGTGTGTGTGTGTAGATCTTAGTATGTGTACAGCTGGGTGTTAGTCATTTTCCAGATGCCTTCCTGTTTGATGATATTGAACAGTTCTCATAGTTATAAAGTGTTAATAAACAGAAATAATGATGAGAAAGCCTGAAGAGTTTGGGTCTCCAGAGGATATAATGTTGTTATTGTTTCACGATGCACTTTTCTCACAGGTTTGGTTACATTCAGAACTCTGATTGACTCCAGCGTTACTCGTTGTAACAATTTTGCATCACCTTTATTAATTGCTTCATTATCTACGAAAAAGATTTTTCTTTCTTTATTCTTTTGCATTTTATTAATGTGACAGTTTTCTCTATCATATATTCAAGTATCATATTATATTTTTGCAATATCAGCCATCTGTGCTGTTATTTTCTTCTGAGCTCTTGTAGATATAGGATGAGATAGTTTAGACCTGTTGCTTTGATTGGATGACGGTATTAATTATTTAGGTGGCTATCGAATACCACACCTGTCTAACACAAAGCATCTGTCCATTCATAATACATGGGCAGTTGGTATCAGATGTGAAAAGGGAAAGCAGGTTCCTGGTTAGACCTCTGTTTAAATAGTGCTAGTTGATTCTATCGGCTTAATCACACATAATCTAAAGTGCAAAAGTCTTTTTAAATCTTGAGTGATGTATAGGGTTAATATTAACATCTTTCTTCTCTTCCTCTTTTTAAATAAAACCATCGTTCTTTTTTTGTTGTCTGAAGTTGACAGGTGTTTTGGACGACTGCTTCTGCGACATCGAGAGCATTGATGTCTTCAACAACTTCAAAATTTTTCCTCTCATACGCAAGCTCATTGAAAGAGACTTCTTTAGATACTACAGGGTAAGTCAAGCTGACTAACCAAAACCTGTTTATTTAACTGCATGATCATTATCAGTTATTTCACATAATGTGTTCCTGAAATGAAGGAAAAGACAAATTAAACCAGAGGAGTCACATATGATCTTTAATGCCAAAATCCTGGTCCTGTATTTAAGCAGAATCGAAACTAACACTCTTTACACTACATATACAAGTTCACGCCTGATGGTTTCCTTCCTTGGTTCTTTTTCCAACATCAGAAGGTCTTTGAATGTTAAACGATTCATCTAATTTACCCACAGCACAGAGCAATCAGTTGAAAAGGCTGATATATGCATAGTCATGGGCGTATGTGAGAATGTAGCGCGCAGTGCAGAAGAAGCATCCTCGGTACAGAACTGCTTTACAGGAAGTGGCTGAGTGGCAGAGAGCAATATAAGATACAGTTCAGATATCTGGTTAGGGTAATCCGTATCAAATCTGTCATTGGGTTCCTTCAAGCTACGCTAGTGCACTGTGATACCACAGAAAAAGCTGCAGTCATTTCCCATGGATTCTCTCTCGGCAGGTGAACCTGAAGCGTCCGTGTCCGTTCTGGCCTGACGACGGCCACTGCTCGATCAAGGACTGCCACGTGGAGCCCTGCCCGGAGGTTAACAGCCTTTCTGGCTTATTTGTCTCTTAATTGTATTACGTGAGACATGAAGCTGAGTTTATATATTGCTGTGCAAGACCTGTAAAATATTTTCATCTTGGTTTATTGTTTTTTTCTTTGTTTTTTCATGTGTGTGTTTATTCATACAGAGTAAGATCCCTGTGGGAATTAAATCAGGCAACTATAATAAGGTGAGACAAACTCTGGAGTGAATATGCTACTTTTAGTAAACAAAATATAGATGGGAATGATAATATAATTAAATGCATGCAGTAGAGGTTCAAACTGTTAAGGATTGGTACAGCACTTTAATTTATACAGTAATATCAGAAATGTGTGATGTTTGAAGCTTACTGTATGTCTAGCTTAGTTCTGAGGGTTTGAGATGATCATGTAGCATATTATATTACACATCATATTCGGAGGATTTACATAATTCTACGTGTGTGCGTGTATGTGTGTGCGTGTATGTATATGTGTATATGTGTGTATATATATATATATATATATATATATATATATATATATATATATATATATATATATATATATATATATATATATATATATATATCACACACACACATAATTGGACATAATGACACATAACATATACATATGTTCTGTAAATCACTGACATGTATTAGAAAAATATTTTGTCATTCTTAGTCTATGGAAAATAAAACAAAAGTGCCGTAATTGAATACTGTGATGCAGTTCTGTCCCATGGTCAGCTGGGACGTTAAGTGTCTTTTGTTTGCTTAAAGCCTACAGGTTTGTGTAATGGAGCAGAACCCTAAGGATAGGTGGACTTTTTCTAGCACTTAGTGTCGCGTCAGCACACAGCACTCTTTTAGAGAGCTCTCATTGTTTGTCCTGTAGCGTGTATGTGTGTGCCCAAAGTGCTGAGGCATCTGGTTCTGTGATAACAGTCAAGGTCACTTATATTGACTTCAAAGCATTTAGACCAGTCTGTGAATTTTGAGCACTGACCCTCCAAATGTTTTGTAACCACTAGGTTAGAGTGAGGTTGTGAATTGTCGACATTTTATTATAGACGTTGTCAGAAAGCAGCTTTACCGGAAAATCCTGATGTAGATTTAGATTTAGATTCCTAACGAACATGCCAGAGATGACGGATAAACTCCCCAAGATGACATGAGGAAGGAACGCTAAGAGGACCCAGACACTGCACTGTAATGACAAACAGTATGAAATGTGTTGAAAGGTTGTTCAGTGGGATAATATTGAGAATAAGAGTCCTGAGTTGAGTCCTTATGATTACAGTATTCATGTGAGATTATTCACTGAGTCTTGGGCAGTGCAGATCTTTAGATTATCTGTTTCAGACCAGATTCCACATACAGAAACACTCACCATCCACTTTATTGGGAACACCTGCACATCCATGCAGTTATCTAATCATTCAACTATGTGGCAGCAGCACAATGCATAAAATCATGCAGAGCTTCAATTAATATTCACATCAAATGTTAAAATGTGACTTTAACTGTGGCATAGTTGTTTTTAGTAGTTGGGCTGGTTTGAGTATTTCAGAAACTGCTGAGCTCCTGGGAATTTAGACTCTAGAGTTTACACAGAATGGTGCGAAATACAAAAAACATCCAGTGAGCGGAGGCCTGCAGGCTGAAACACATTGTTGGTGATAAAGAACAGAGGAGAATGACCAGACTGGTTTGAGGTATCAGGAAGTCTGTAGTAGCTGAAATAATGATTCTTTACAACCGTGGTGAGCAGAAAAACATCTCAGAAAGCACAACATATCAAACTTTGAGGTGGATGGGTTAGAACAGCAGAAGACCACATCAGGTTCCACTCGTGTCAGTGAAGAACAAGAATCCGAGGCTATCATGGACACAAACTCACCAAAACTGGACAGACTGGAAAAAGAGCAGGTGATTTTGTTGTAATCTTCCAACTGCCCAGTTTCTGTGAGCCTGTGCCCATGATAGCCTCAGTTTTTTGTTCTTGTTTGAAAAACGTGGAACCCAATGTGGTCTTTTGCTGTTGTAGCCCGTCCACCTCAAGATTGTGCATGCTGAGATGCTTTTATGCTCACCACGGTTGTAAAGAGTGATTATTTGAGTTCATATATCCTTCAGCAAGAACCAGTCTGGCCATTTTCCCCTAACGTTTCTTATCAACAAGGCGTTTCCACCCACAGAACTGTCGTTCACTCAGTGTTTTTTGTTTTTTTGACACCATTCTGTGTAAACTCTAGAGGGTGCTGTGTATGGAAAATCCCGAGAGTTCAGTAGTTTCTCTAATACTCAAATCAGCCCATCTGGCATCAACATCCATGCCATGGTTAAAGTCACAGAGATCACACTTTTTTCATTCTGATGTTTGATTTGAACATTACCTGAAGCTCTTGACCTATGTATATATCACGGTGACCGAGAACATGCATTAAACAAGCGGCGAACACACACTTAACGGCTGCACACATTACTCAGCTCGTTACTTGTTGCTTAACTGAAGTGAAAACACCAAGCACACACTTGCTTTCTTGTTACTAGGAGACAACAATAGAAAAACATACACAGCGGTCTCAACAGCTTGATTCAAGACTCCTGCACTCCTAACCCAACCTTATTTTACTAATCGGCAACGTTAACAAGTCTATTGTGTGGACGAGCATCCACTACCAACCACTCCCGTACTTAGGGTTTAAAAAAAATAAAAATAAAAAATATATATATTGATGCCAACTGCTTCCAAAATCCAAGCCTGATTGTGAATTGTGGCTATAATAATAGTAAAAGTAGTATAATGTATCCCTAGTTTGTCATTTCTGAATCTACATCTTCCCTTTATCTGAGTTCTGACATGTGTCCTTTCTCCTGGTAGTACTCTCTCGCTGCGAACACTATCAGCGACATTAAGGAATGTGAACAGGCCCATGAGCTGGGTGCCATTAACAGTACACTGAGGTATATAGTTAACACACACACACTCACACTCAGCAGACCTTGCTGTTGCTGTCCTTCTGTTAGATATACTCATGTTTGTTGAAGCAAAAAGCATGCATTATTACAAAACTGTACTTGTGTATTAGAAATCTTTCTGGTTCTTCACAATTGTCTTATTTTTCTGTCTATAGTAATCAAAGTAAAGAGGCGTTTGAGGACTGGGCTCACCATGACGATGCCCAGGATCACTTCTGTGGCCTGGATGGTAATGTTTCACACTTTCTCTATTACAGACCTTTTCAAACAGATAACGCTTTTATTATTCTTGATAGCACGTGAGTAAGTACACCTGCCTGGTTTGGTTTGCTTAAGGCCTAGACACACTGTTATTTCTTGTCTTGGGCTGTTTGCAGACGAGACATCTCCCGAAGCCGAGTATGTGGATCTACGGTTGAATCCCGAACGCTACACCGGATATAAAGGACCTTCTGCGTGGAGAGTGTGGAACAGCATCTACGAGGAGAACTGCTTCAAGTGAGATATTTGAATGCCTGGGAAATAGAAGTCTTCATGGATTCAATAATCCAGACTCAATTCAGAATTATGGCCCATGTAACCAAATATGATATTATACCAGTTAAAATGGTAGGAAAAGGAATCATTGGTATTAATAATGAGTCACTGGGTCTGAAATGTTTAATTCTTGCTTTGAACCCAGGATTTGGTTTGTGACTCCAGTCTCATTTTTTTCCCCTAGTTTCTAATGCAAACATACGCACAACACACACAGTGTCCCTGAAATAACATGGCAATGAATACTTCACATTTAATCAGGACCATTTCATCAGCAGCTAACGTGCAGAACAAAAATGTTTGCATTCTAAACAATACAGGCTGAGCCAGTTTTTAAAAATGCAGCACGTCTCATTTCCTTTTCTAAAATGTGCTCATGTTAATAAGTCACACTGTTTGAGTGATCATGGCAAGTGCAGGTTCTCAAGCAGTTATGACATAAAATGAAAATAATTATTGAGTAAATGCATGAAAGTAAAATTTTCTCATACTAATAACAACTGTGAGAAATCATACCAACATTGTTATGGTCAATTGTCTGTGACTTCAGGGACAGACACTCACACTATGTATGCTCATATTAATGATTCATTCTGTTTTATTCACTACAAATATTTATCGTCTGTTTTTAGGCCGAGGTCAGTGTATCGGCCTCTTAACCCCTTGGCTCCAAGTCGTGGTGAGTTTTTTGCTTTTTGCTTCATGTTGATAAGTTCCTCTACAAATCTGAATCGTGTTACATTTCCAAAGGCACATAATGGCACGATTGTTGTGTATAAAGACAGTGTTATTATGATTATGCTTTTTTTTAATCATTTGTTATTTCTACTTCTCTTCTAGGTGATGATGATGGTGAGTATAACTCTGTATATATTAAAAACATTTATATGTAGGTCCATCACTGTGGATCGTGTGTGTGTGTGTGAGAGAGAGAGAGAGAGAATTTCAGTAGAAGTGGGATTTTAAACATTTTCTGTGTGTTTAGACCCTGGACTAATACGGTAACATGGACAGGAGAGATCAAATCCTTAATAAGCACTTTTTATCTTGACCTACTTGCTCTGTCAGGGCTGATTTTACATGCGGTTTGTGTTTACTCTGTTCACACAGGTGAAGGCTTTTACAACTGGCTGGAAGGTAACTGGATCTTTGTCATTATCAGCACATTTCCACTGACACAACTCAGCAGTCAATACAGCAGACAAATACACCACAGCTGAACTCACACACACACACACACACACTCTCAAACTACTGGACAGACCAGACATTGTGACCCTCACAGTGTAGTGTACTGTCCCTGTGTACTCAGCACCCTGCTAAATGGATGACTCTCTCTAAACATATTCCCAGTGAGGGTATTAAGCTGTCATAAGCAGTGCCAGTTTAGACCTCATTCATGGAGATCTTGTGTAGCCCTCTGGTACACTATAGGGTTGCTAAACTCACCAGTTTTCTCAAAGGCAGACACACACACACACACTTGTAGAGTGAAGAGCATGGAGGATAATAAAGGTTTCACCATCAGGTCTTATATTAAGATAGTCTTCAGTGCTAAATACTGCGTAGCTATGACTGATTTTGAGTGTGGACTTTTTCCGATACTAGGTAATAGAGGCAAACGCTGTATTGGTTTCTTTTTTTTACTGTATTTGATCTGTTTTTGAACTGATGAACGAATATGCTACGTTATCATCATTGTCTGCTGAATTATCAAATCTGATTGGCTAGAAGGTGTTGCTTTTTTATTTTTCTAATATTGTTTCTCTAGTAACAACTCATTCACAGGGACTTGTATGGCAGACCTGCCACATATACTAAATCAAATAATAAACAGCTTAAACAAACAGAATTATATTTAACTAAGAAGAACATATAATTGTTATGGTTAAGTTTTTTTTGTTACGTAGTCTTTTATTTAGCATCTATGGAAGGAGCCTCCAGTGTCAGTACTGTTTTCAGGACAAATGCTGTCATATTTCTCAGTAACATGTTAAGCAAGAGAGAAAAATGAGAGGCTAGCACAGGAAGGACTATTTATAGCTGTTATAACAGGAACTAACTCGTTTCACAGACATTCCACAAAATTAAATCAACTATAACGTGTTAAAAAGTGTTGATGTGTCATTCATTTAAAATAAATGTAAAAAAAAACAAAACAAAAAAAACAACAATTGGCAAATTTCTGAGGAAACACTACAGGATGTGCTGTTTTTGAAAAATAATAAACTTTGGGGTGGGAAAAACTCTCCTTCGTGTCAGGCCGCATCACACCACCCAATAGTTGATTGTTTTCCTTTAACAGCATTCCACCTTGTGTTTCATTTCTTACTTAACAAGTCAGGTGAAGCTTTAATATTTCACGTCAGTGCAGCATAGTTGTTTGTATACAGAACAAGTGTTTACTTCATACAACGCTGTAAAATTTAAGTTACACTCAACTTGTCTTATGGCCAGGTGCAACCAACCACTGATGCCATGCTTGTTGTTCATAATCAAGGGTTCTGTAAATCTGTAAGACTAATTTGAGTTTTTTGTTGTTGTTGTTATTTTTTATATATATATATAATGATGACTGTGATAATGCTTGTAAAAGATATATGTGGTTTGGTTGTCTGCTGTAGGATTGTGTCTGGAGAAGAGAGTGTTCTACCGGCTTATTTCTGGCCTCCACAGCAGCATAAATCTCCACCTGTCTGCTGAATACCTCTTGGATGGTGAGTGTCAAGGAATCATCTATTAATAATTCTGCTGGTGTGTTTATGGTCTTCAACTGTAAATCTTTTATCAAAATGTCCTTTAAGACAGTGAAAATATATATATTGAATGTAGGGTGTCTAAACTTTTGATAGTGTATATTAAGATTTTAATGATAATATAATTACAATTGCTGCTGTTTTCTGCTTTCTCACTGTCCCACCTGTGTTGTGTGCATGCACCTGCGTGTGTGTGTGTGCGTGTGTGTGTGTATGTGTTTACAGAGGGCTGGGGGAAGGCAGTGTGGGGACCCAACGTGCACGAGTTTCGCCGGAGATTTGACTCTGCCGAGACCAAGGGCGAGGGAACACGCAGGCTGAAAAACCTTTACTTCCTGTACCTGATCGAGCTGAGAGCACTGTCCAAAGTGGCACCGTATTTCGAGCGCTCGTTCATTAACCTGTACACAGGCAACACACAGGAAGACTCGGATACCAAAGAGCTACTGCTGCAGATCTTCAACGAGACCAAGTGAGTGCCAGATGCATGATTAACCCCTTACACTCCCAGGATCCAGAACATCTTGTTTCTCTCCCTCATAACTACATATATTTTAAAGAGTCATGAAAGTAAATGAACAAATCGTAGTCATTTCTCAATAATTTACTTTATGGTGACTAACTGAATAATAAACTGGCACTACAAGTGGTTAAGTAATATAACTTGTTTAGATTTGTGGGCCAGAAGCGCCCTACTAAATGTAGCCGTCGTATTATTAAAAAGGGACACATAAAAATTCAAACTTTACTATAATATGCATAATAATTAATGAAACATGCTGTGCTATTATAAGAAAATCACAAATGATGAGGTGGCGTGACGTATTGCAAAAAAAGTGTCACCATATCAACAATTATATATTTTTATAAATAATGTTGTTTTTTTAATTATTTGAAGTGTCCATCATAAAAATCTTCCTCATAAAAATGATTCATTAGAAATTAAAGTATTAGAAAAAGCAAATTAATAGACACTTGTGATGTGAATTACAGCGTGCACTACTGTCAAAGCTGCAGTTATAAAAGAAAATAAAATTCACTATATGACCGTCAGAATTGAGAATTCATGAGTAAGAGCGCTGTAGTAAAAATATGATATATATATATGTGTGTGTGTGTGTGTGTGTGTATATATATATATATATATATATATATATATATTTTCAAGAATATTGTCTGTCTCTCTGTAGAGCTTTCCCCATGCACTTTGATGAGAGCTCCATGTTTGCAGGCCACAAAATGGAAGCCAAAAGGTTAAAGGTGAGTAGGTAGTCTTTGTAAATACAGATTTTTACAGTGTGTGTAAACACACACTTTCAGACTTGCAAAACACATGCAGATTGCTCTTCAAGCGATGTGAAAGGGGAACTTTGTCATGTATATTTAAAGCTAAGCATGTAAATAGGAGGGATGTAGAAAGGTTTTTTCATGAGTCCATCTTCCCACTGTTTTATTCAGTAAGAATCCTATACAGGTGCATCTCAAAAAATTTGAATCATTGTGGAAAAGTTCTTTTTTTTTCTGTAATTTAATTCAAAAAGTGGAACTTTCATATATTCTAGATTCGTTACCCATAATGTGAAATATTTCAAACCTTTTTTCTTTTAATCTTGATTATTGCTTACAGCTCATGGAAATCAAAAATCCAGTATCTCAAAATATTAGAATAAAAAATTTATTATACAGAATTGGAGATGCACCTCTGTGTTACTCCACCGTGTTGTTTAGACGTGAACAGTGTCATCATACAAGTCAGTGTTTCTCTAGACCTCGAGGCCTTTAAATGGGCCACTGTATCTGGTATTTAGTTCTAGGTAGCTTGCTTCACATAATTAAGCCAAATGTGACTTGCTTTGGAGAAAATCTTTTACCACAGATTTGGTTATTTTCCTTAATTGCCATGATGCCATTTTGTTTTTGATTATGCAGACAATTCCAGTGACTGAATGTCAGTTTAGAGTGTTTTGTTTTTCATAAACATCATGTTGTTGGGTCTCTCCATCACCAGGAAGAGTTCAGGCTCCATTTTAAGAACATTTCTCGTATAATGGACTGCGTGGGCTGCAGTAAATGTCGACTGTGGGGGAAGTTACAGGTATGGTTACGAGTGTTGTTCTCATTCTGGAAAGCCCCCCTGTTTGTTCAGAGTTGTTAATCCTGTGTGCCTAGCTCAGAAATGTACATTTCTATATATTAGATGTAATTATGTTTTTGTTTTTTTTTAAACATGTAAAGAAAATAAGTGGTTTACTTTCTCTTTTTTTTATAACTCCTTTTAACACCTTTGGCGTACATTATATTTTCAGTAAGGATTTAGTACTAAACCATGTTTTTAATCTACAAACATTTGTAATCTATTGAACAGACTTCAATAATCTTCATGTAAACCCACTAGTGTGTTTTTGAACACACCCTAAGTCTGACATGCTGTTTGTTTCTCCTCAGACCCAAGGCCTGGGCACCGCCCTCAGAATCCTCTTTTCTGAGAAAGAGATCAAAAATCTTCCAGAAAACAGTCCCTCCAAAGGCTTCCAGCTCACACGCCAGGAGACTGTAGCTTTGCTCAATGGCTTTGGGAGGTAAGGATTAAAGATTTAGGGTGTCTCATGCAGGTTAAATGCAAGCGCTGTCTGTCTCACTGTGTGCCTTTTCATCAGCACACAAATTCTCATGAGAGACCTCCTTTCAGCTTCAGAGCAGTGGATTAAAATGCAGCTCTTTTAATGCCATTAATGGTGCTGTCAGTGATTTTTATCATCAGAACACTTTTTGTGATATTTGATCAATATCTGCTCACAGTAAAAAAAAAACTTCAGTCCGCCTAGGAATAGAAAAAAAAACAAATAATGTGGAAGCCACGGCTCCTTCACTGGGACGGACAGAAGCACTAGTAGGAGAGTACACGTTATCATACACAGTCTCCAAGGAAATATCTATTAGTCTCACAAGCCAGACCACTAGGTTCACAAGAACCAGTGTTAATAACAGTTATATTTAACTTCATTAACTACATAACATCATTTTTATACCTCACCAACAGTATTATATACATATTTACCAACAATCTTTCTTTTTATGGGAGTGAACAAGCGAGATATGCAGATATGTGAATAACTGGTCCATATGAAACCAGATAGACTCTGAAGGATCTATTTTATTTGTAATAAATTACACGTCATTAAATATTTATCTAAAGTTGTCACTATGATTATGGGAAATATAGGCTAGAGCAAGTTGAAGGCTCACTCTGTCCCTGTCCCGAATACGCTGTCATCCTCCTCAAATATGGTTTTGTATTTTTAAAATGTTTCTGTTCCTCTCTCTGTCTCCGTCTCCATCTCACACTCTCCTTCATTACTCCAGACTCTCCACCAGTATAAAAGAGCTGCACAACTTCAGAACGCTTCTAAACGACCAGAGGTAACACACACCCAGGCCACCAGGTGGTGCTAACCCAGAGGACTCTGCAATAGTTTCATCCTCCTCAGAAGGAGGCCTTTATCAGGGACTTTAGAATTGAATGTGGCAAACAGGACCCCCCACCCCCCAATGCTGTCCAAATCCCTATGCTCTGTTCTGCTGTTCTCTGCTGCCCGGCTAACAGGAAACAAAATACTGCAGGTCACAGTGCGACAAACCGCCAGCTTCTGAAGGAAACAGGAAATAGAGGCAGGACCAGAGTGCACACACCACATGTTTCCCAGTCCGTGATCCAGACTTCATAGCTCTTTCTCTATGGGTCCACAAAAAGTGGTTGCCCACCCCCGCTTTTTCTGTGTGTGTGTGTGTGTGTGTGTGTGTGTGTGTGTATGTGTATGTGTGTGAGGGAAAGAGAGAGCAGGAATATAATATGTTTATGTGTCAGTGAGGGCGTTCACACATAGGAGGTCATTCTAGTGAACCGTACATATGTCTTCTTGGAACTATGACTATTTTCTTAAATATTTTTATGTCTTTAAAACCTCAAGATGCAATTTAGCATAAATTATAAATTGGCTTTCATATTAACATGTAATGCTGCCAGATCGCACCTGGGAAAATAGGACATGTATAGGAATAATAGGAATAATAGGATATGTAGCAAATGTTACAATTCTGAGTAACTCATAACAAGCAATATAGTTCCAGTCTAGGATGTCTTTAAATTGTGTGCAGTGACAATAAATATTTCTAGAATGATTGAACTTCAGTATTAATGTTAAATACTCAACTGCTTGGTTTGCAATCCAAAGCCTTTCTAAAAAAAAGTGTCTCGTTTTATTTTTCGGACATTTCCTCTTTCGACTGTCATGCCATGTTTCATATGTCAGTTATGTGAATGCTTTATATGTTTATTTTTAACTTTACGAGACTCATTAAATTTATAGGAATCTGTGTGTGTGTGTGTGTGTGTGTGTGTGTGTGTGTGTGTGTGTGTGTGTGAGAGAGAGAGAGAGAGAGAGAGAGAGAGAGAGAGAGAATATTTCCTTCTTTGTTATAGTTGGGTTTGGACCAAACATTTTTCCCTTTATTGGTTCTCTTGTGGTGTCAGACCATTTTAAGTGTGTAAGTGGAAGTTGGCATATATTCTTTTCTGTACACATACACACAATCCAGTCAGCTGAAGAATTGTAGTCACCCTTCATGAAAATTCAACAAGAATTAAAGTATGGAGAAAAACCAACATGCATGTCATTTCGATAATCATATTGGAGCGTTGTATGCTGTTGTCATTTTAACACAAATCCTTTTCAAGCACAAAACATGTATTAAGAAGGTCAGCAAAAAATTGTTTTGCAAAACATAGATTTGGAAAATGTCACCCCTACAGGGGGCACGAGTGCTTAGTGTTCTGCACATTTGCCCCACACCTCCAGGGTTGGGGGTTTGAATCCTGCCTCTGCCATGTGTGCATGGGGTTTGCATGTTCTCCCCGTGCTTCGGGGGGTTACTCCGGGTACTCTGGTTTCCTCCCTCAGTCCAAAGACATGTTTTGTAGGCTGATTGACATTTCCGAATTTTCCATACTATGTTAATGGGTGTTCAGTTGTGCCCTGCAATATGGGTTGGCAGCCCATCCAGGGTGTCCCCCGTTTTTTGCCCAGTGTTCCCGTGGATATCCTCCAGGCTCACCGCGATCATCTGTAGGATAAGCAGTATGGAAAATGGATGGATGGGCACCCCTACAGTTAATATTCGCTGAAGTTTCAGAAAGTTTGAAAGACACAGAATTTTATGACGCACCATGTGGTTTGCCTTTTTAAAAAATATATATATATTTATTTTTTATTTAGAGACTGCATGTCAATCACAGTGTCACTAGCCAATCATGGACATGTGTGAGCTCATGTCCGCGGAAGACGGTAGATGGTGCTTTATTTTATTTTATTATTTTTATTTGATTTCACTTAATTACATTTCATTTAATTTAATTTTACCTCATCTCTAAGAAATATATTAACAATAATGAAAGCAAAGAAGTTCCCCAAAATGAGTAAGCATAACTATGTTTAGCTTCTACAATCAATTTGACTACTTTTCCTGAAGGGTGATAAAACCGCTTGAGTTCTTTGTTTTTATAATGCATTGCCAGTTTATTGGGTGTGCCTACTAAGTATATCAGTACTGATCTATTGTCGTGTGTCATCCCCTCGTGCCCTGTCCATCAGTGCAATGGGAGCACCATAGTACTGCCTCTAACCATATTATTTGGTTGGGGGTCCATTACAGCCAATAATATTAATGTAGATGCAAGGTATGTCTAATATACTGGCAGCTTATTCAGTGTATATTCATTTTTGCTCATTCTTATGAAGGGTGCCAATAATACTTGAGTTGACTCTACACAGAACGCTGGTCTATGATGTTCATGTGGGGAGATCAGTGACTAAGGGCAGCTACGTGTTTGTGTGTGTAGCGTTGCATGATTTATAGAGCACCACAGTGTCCTGTGTGTTCCACTTGTCTGCCTTAACGTTACAAAATATCATTTGTAATGCAGCTCACGTGCAGAAAACCTCTCTACTAAACAGATTGTGTCTTTAAAGTTTGCTCTGTTCCTACATTTTCTAATTTATTTTTCAATCCTTGTGATCCTTGCTAAAACTGATTCATTTTCTGCTACAGTGATTTCTGCCTCCTGTGCTTTAAATGAGCAATACCAGCGATTTTTTATTATTATTATTATTGAAATGGTTAAGAAATGATAATAAATATCATATTAAGAAAGGAAATACTCTGAGTTCAGATGGAGGAAAAGGCTTTCGCAGTACTGATGATCAGACTCCTTCAGAATGAGTGAGTGGTGTGTGATCTGATATGATTGTTTTTCTTTCTTTTCAGTCCTGATTTTGCACCATTTGTAAAAGAAGGAGTTTTTCCCCAGCTCTATTCACTGTCTGTGTGCATTACAATGGATCATTTGTTTATTTGTGAACTTGTCAAATCTATTTATTTAAAAGGAGAAATAAATGTCTGCCATTGGACGTCTCCATGTTTGTCCTCTGATTGCATGCAAAGGATTAAGTTCTCAGAAACTCTGATATAAGATGTGAAACAGTCTGAAACGAATCTCTATTATAATTGTAAAACCAAATATGGTTTTTCAGAGTTCTCAATCATCCTCTATCAATTATAGTGTAGTCATAGAAAACACATGGAAAATGGAACAAACGTCCTGGAAATATTCATGATATCCTGGAAAAGCATAGAAGATGCTATGAAGGAACTGAAATAGCATATTTTATTATGGTATCTCTTAAGTTCTATAAGTTGCGAGATGGGGCCTCCATGGATCGCACTTATTAGTCAGGGGTCAGCATGGGTATTCTGACTGGTCTGCAACTACACAGCCTCATGCGCAGCAAGCTGTGATGCACTGTTTATTCACACCTTTCTGTCACAGCCAGCATTAAGTTTTTCAGCAGTATGTACTACAGTAGCTCTTCTGTGGACTCGAACCAGATGGGCTAGTCTTCGCTCCCCATGCACATCAATGATCCTTGGCCCTGTCACCAGTTCACTGGTTGTCCTTCCTTGAACCACTTTTGGTAGGTACTAGCCACTGCATACCAGGAACACTCCACAAGACCTGCTGTTTTGGAGATGCTCTGACCCGGTTGCCTAGCTATTTGGTGCTTGTCAGTGTGGTTCAGATCCTTACGCTTGCCCATTTTTCCTGCTTCCAACACATCAACTTAGAGAACTGACTGTTTACTTACTGCCTAATATATCCCACCCCTTGACATGCCATTGTAACGAGATGTTCAGGATGTTTTTTTAATGTTATGGCTGATCAGTATATTTAAGTAAGGGAAAAAACATTACAAAGTGTACTTTCTAAGAGAATAAGCAGAAAGTATTAGAGAATAATCCTGGATAAATTATTTTCCAATAACCACATTTCCTGAAATGATTTTATTCCTTCTATACCACAGGAATTTGCCAATGATTACTGTTTTTATTAATTAAATAATGTCATATTTTATTTATTTATAGTTTTGTCAAACGCTGTGAAACATCTGTTAAAAAAGTTAGTTCCTGTTTTTAGATAAGTTATAGCACCTCCAAACAGTCAGTCACTTGAAGGCCTCTGTCCTGAAGACTTTCCTGTATCTAAAAATTACAGCTTTGAAGTTCCAGCTTTACCTCTGACTGCTACAAGTCACTGACACTGAAGACTCCTTCCAAAAATTTTAAATAAACATCTCCTAACAGACAACTTCAACAGAAATATCAACAACGCATTTAATGTGGGGCATCTGCCATACAAGTCCCTGTGTAAATTGTTACAAATTAAAAACTATTGGAGCGAGTGCATTCATTCAAACCTTGCAGTCAGAACTACTATCAGAGCCACTGTTATAGAAAATTAATCAACACCTTCCGACCAATCAGACTCGAGTATTCACCAATGCCCTATTAATGATGTCATATAGTGCAGTGCAGTGTTCGTGCTAGCATTAAAATATTTGCTTAGAATAACTAATAAAATAAAAATAAAACACACACGCACACAAAAGATTGCCTTTAGTAGTTAGCTCTGGTTTCAGTTGTGTTTCATATTTTAAAAATAGGTGACATGTCCTGACCTAAAAATCCTAAAGCATAGTTTAAGGAGCTCATTACACCTAATGAGTGTAAAGTCATAGTCCTATTGTTAACAGTATAGCTGTTTCAGATTTTGGGGTCAAAAGAACACATTTCTGTTTCAAACATCAAAATATTTCTTTATTGGTGAACCTTTACAGTCTGATGCTCAACAAAATATTTTCAACCAACAAATCCATTGAAAGCGTAATTTTCACAACTAGCATGAATAAAAGGCATGAAATACTGCAGAAGAAATAAAGACGTTTATTCCTTTAATAGGAATAATTGCTGGAACAGGAGCAGTATTTCTTGTCTTTTTTTCTATTTATTATTGTCAACACAAATATAGCAAATAACATTCGTGCTATAAATAATAGCTTATTTTATGGTCGATATTTTCACTTGTGTATATGATGGTGACTAAACTTTATGTTACGTGAAGTTACTAGTGCTCAGATTAAAGGTACTCCAATTAAGATTTTTTAAAAGGATTTCTTTGATTCCGTGTGACAATTAAAACTGTACTGTGTGTGTGTGTGTGTGCGAGCGAGAATAATTACAGTGTATACAGATTCCTACTAGGTTTAGCTATAAGTGTGTACTACAGTAACAACTACAACTTACATGTGACATTTGTGGCCTTTTGATTGAAGACGTGACAACTGAAATCTTGATTAGTGTACCTTTTTACATCAGTTACAGCATGAGAGATTACAATGCAGTCAGACAGGGTTCCCATGGTAACCCATGCATCGCTTAGCCGTGATCACCATGGTAACACATGCCTTCCTTAGATCTCACGTTACGCAATCCCCTTTCTGGATGGCTTGTGCCGCGGAAGTGTTAGTCAACTGTAAAGACCCATATATGCAGATGGACATGTTAAAGTGCAGTGCGTCAGAGGATTTACAAACAGCAGTATGCAGAGCTCCTGTGTTAATGGTTTAGGCCTGGTGACGAGCGCTGATTTTCTCCACCCAGGTTTATGAGGAAGCTGCTGCTTCGGCTGCCCCAGTCATAGCAGTCTGAGGACAAACTGAGAAACAGTTGGGTATTATTCCTCTTATACCACAACAATCTGCAAAAACTAACAATATGTTATTTACAGTATGTGGACACCTGAAACCTTTGTAGACACCTGACCATCACACTCATATGTGCTTGTTGAACATCCCATTCCAGATTTATTCCCCTTTTGCAGCTATAATATCCTCCATCTTCTGGGAAGGCTTTGCACTAGATTTTGGAATGTGGCGGTGGGGGTTTGTGCTCATTCAGCCACAAGAGCATTAGTGAGGTCAGGAACTGATGTCTGGTGAGGAGACCTGGGGTGCAGTCAGTGTTCCAGTGGGGTTGAAGTCAGGGCTCTGTACAGGACACTCGCGTTCTTCCACTCCATCCTCGATAAGCCATGTCTTCATGGAGCTCACATTGTGCACAAGGGCATTGTCATGCTGGAACAAGTTTGGGTCTCTTAGTTGCAGTGAAGGGAAATTGTAATGCTACAGCATACAAAAACATTCTAAACAGTTGATTGTGTCCAATTTTGTGGCAACAGTTTGGGGAAGAACTGTGTATGGGTGTGATGGTCAGGTATCAGCATACTTTTGGCAATATAGTGTTCTTTTTAATTCAGTAATAGTTACATTTAATGTTATATAGCATGCAAAATTACTCAGCATCTTCTAACCAATCAGATTCAAGCATTAGACACAAAACTTTGCAATAAACAGATTATGGGATTTTGTGTATTTTTTTGTGGATTCATCCTAGTCTATCCAGGAATACTGCAGTTTCCCTGTGGTATGATGAATGTGATATGGATGTGGTGGGTGGGTATTGATGGGCTGTTTTTACCTTGTTGAAGAATTCTGAGGATAGGATCCCCAGGCCAGATCGTCATCACTGTCATATCGTCGAGGATTGTCAAAGAAGTAGCGTTTGGTAGAGAAGACGTGACTGGGGATGGCAGATGCACTCTAGACAGGAGTTAAGAGACAAAAATGGCAGTGTGACATTAGTACCTCAATATTATGCATTGAATATATGTGTAGAAGATATTATAGTGAAATGTAATTCTATAATAGCATCTCTGACAGTAGTGCTAGCTGTGAGGCAATCCCATGTTTATAGTAATATGCACGTTCTTATTACATTAGTGTTTCTATAGTAACAACAAACTCAAAAGGACTTTTATGGTGGATGCTGCATATAATCTATGCTTTATTATTAACAGATTAAAACACATGTTAGTTATTAAAGAAAAACACAAAATCATTCATATAATGAAGCTTTCTGTAAGGAGATGGTAAATGGTCTGCACTTATATAGCGCTTTTTTAACCTTAGTGGTTCCACAGCACTTTACACTGGTTGTCATTCACCCATTCACACTCACACACCAATGGTAGCAGAGCTGCCATGCAACGCGCTAGCTTGCCATCGGGAGCAACTTGGGGTTCAATGTCTTGCCCAAGGACACTTCATCATGTGGGTCGGGAATCAAACCGCCAACCCTACGATTACTGTACAATCCGCTCTACCACCTGAGCCATAGCCGCTCCAGATGTTATTTAACATGTTTGGAAGGACTCTCCACTATCAGTACTTTAAAAAAGTCAGAGGTAAAGCTGTAAGTTTTCCTCCTTGGGAAAGTCTCAGGAAGGAGGAAAACTGTGTTTTGTGGTTTTGAGTTATTCTGGGTAATTTTGTCTTACTTGAGAAAGGAACAACTATAATGTAAGTGCTTAGAGGAACTAACTTGTCTCATGGATGTTCCACAATATTAAATGTAACTATAAACAGATAAATAAAAGTGCTACTGGCAAAAGAGGAATAAAACACTTTAGGACATGCTGTTATAGGAAAATAGTGCACTTCAGATTGGTGATTGCTCACACACCACCACTGTTGTTGATTATTATCCTATAATAGCACACCCCAAGTGTTACACTTACTTATTCTGCTGTTTATGTTAAAAAATAAATAAATAAAAAATGGCATTGCTGAGCTACAGAATGGTTTGAAGTGAGTGTCTGATGATGTAGGCATGCAGTCTACACAATGTTAAACTGGTGGCTATAACCTGCCCTTCATTATTAGCCTCAAAATATCATTTATGGTCAAACTGACTGCATTTCTGCATAACTGCTTTCTCTGACATGCCCACCCTTTATGCCTCACCCTGTCTTGTGCTGGCTTGCGAACCCTGAAGAAGAACACCACCAGGGAGGTGGGCAGAAGTTCCCAGACGAAGAGAATCACTCCGAACACTACATATCCAGCATCACCCAGATTGGACCTCAGGTCTGCCTGCAGGATCAGAGACAAGACACATGAGGTAGTGTTTGTGGGTGTATTTCATTCCCAAAAAGGAAAGAGAAAGTCTTTTTGTATAAGTAGGTAGACAATCCTGTGTGTGTGTGTAGAAAGAAGGAGCAGGACAGGCTTGATATTGTGGTGATGCTTACCTGGTCAGACACGTTGTACCAGTCATAATCGAAGGAATTGATGTTTTCGATGTCTGTTAAAGCCAGAACAACAAGATTGTAGCAGGCACGCGATGTATACAGGAGAATCACCATAATGCCAATCAGGGTCACCTGACACACAGAGGTCCCCTGTAACCAGTAATATTGCAGAGATGATGTAACACAATAACTAATAAGCATATATTTAAATTTAGGAAGAATATATGTTCATGTGATGGCTTAAGATGACACACTGTCTTCTAAGATAATGTATGAAATATGTATGTGTAGTTGTCATACTTATATTTCATTACATTTGATTATATACTGTATATTTCAAAATAATGAAATTTAAAATCTTGCAATGCCGCTTGTTAGATAAATGTATTGCGCTGATTGTGTTAATTATCTCTCTCGAGACATATACCTTGGACTCTAGGTAGATACTGGCAAGGGACATCTTGGCCACCTTGTAGAGACAGACGGAGAGAGAGATGGCACAGAGCACGAAAAGGGAGTCGTTAATGGTGACACGCACCAAGACGATTGTCTTAACTTGCGCATCCGTCATTTTAACCAGCAGAGCACAAGCCAGATTCACCAAGAGGAAGAGCAGACTAGCACCTACGAAGACCAGGTACAAAGGGAACCTGAGACAGAGAGACAAAACAGAGACAGGGAGAAATTTTTGAACAGTCTATATTTAAGCATGCTTGGCTAAACAAGCTACAGACTCACTTATCATACAATAATCTATATAAACTGTAATAAAACAACACTTATTATATTTGTGTTATTAATGGTGTAATTGTAAGAGTGCAGTTTATACCATTAGAATCAGTTAAGTTGAACCTAGCAAAGGTACTATAAGAGAAAAGGTTAGAGAAGAGGAGTCCTCTGTGGTGTATAATTAAGGAAGCCTGTGAGTAGTGTGTAGAATATTAAGAGTTACTGGCATCTTAAAGGGTGCTTACTTGTACTTGAGCAGATGAGGAGAATACTTCGACTTGGCCTTAAAGAAAACCTGTTTATAACAAAAATGAGAAGAGGTGTCATGGTACAAAGCAGTGAAAACAGTTTGCTAGACCTCATTTACAGTAAAGTAAGATTTATTTTAAATGATAGTTCGTTCACAAATTTAGAAATGTACACTTACTCTAAACATTGCTATCATGAAGTGGAAGCGTATGTATTCTAGTTCAGTAGTTATTAAGAGGGAGAATTTGCAATTAAACAGATTTGGCCACAGGCCACACCTCCAACCTGGTCTTATGCTTGTGCTGGCGTGATACCAAAACTATGTGCTGAGGAAGAACGTGATTCCAGCTTCCAGATGGCTGATATCCATTTTTATAGACAACAGTGTGTTATCACAAACCACAGAAGCAGATACGTTTGAGATTTTGAAAAGACTAATAATTTTTAATATATTGTTTCCGTCTCCTGGTCATATTTATGCTTCAATTATCAGACAAAATTTCTTGATTTTCCATAATCTTTTCCTTAAGTGACTTTTGTCAGGGGGGGCAATGAATAAATAATTTGTACCAATAATGTTGTCAGGTTTCACCTTCCTCTTCACTTACTCCAGCTCAACCAATGAGCAAGTGCAAGTGTGTGGTGATTTAAACATGTAGTTTGCATGATGTTAAACATTGTAAAGTTTCATTTACTTGGTAGTTACATTAGCTTTATAACTCTAGTACAAAACCAAAGAATCAAACTTTAGACCTCAAACGTACATCTACAGATGCTGAACATCTATAGTACTTACCATCTGTAAGTAGAAAACTGTAAATGTAAAAATCTTATCCATATTATTTTTGGCTGAACCATTACTTTAACCAACCTACAACCATGTCTCAGCCTGGAAGGTGATGTTTAGACAATTAAGCGAATACCATGTATGAGTTTACTTTAACACGTCATTTCAAGGCCTGCATTGTAACAGATGACTTTTTACAGCTTCATTTCTCTGGAACTTGTGTCTGCTGTCGGGATTTTGCAGTGCTGTAGACAACACTGTACTTGAGAATTATCCAGGTGAAGTCATTAATATTTAATGCAGGTTTAATCTGAAATGTAGGTCACACACAGACCAGCATGTACTTAGCGTCTGAATAAACTAGAACACTGTAAAGCAATCTTTTGTCATCCTTAATTCATTCTGGGGTCCTACCACATTTAAACCCTTTAACATCCCAGGACTCACCCATGTAATTACAGCCGCTTCAATGTAGCTACTGAGTAATAAGCTTGTTAATGTATAACTGAATAATTATCTGAGACTTAAAGGGATTAATCCTTCTTCACTCATCCTCCCCCATTGTAACACTTCCATTATAGACTGTTTTCCTACTAGCATGTCTGAAAAAGGTCCATCCGCCATTCCATGTCATCTCACCTGTGCACAGTAGAGGTTCATCAGGCTGAGTGTGAAAAACTGCAGGCACACTGGGAAGCAGTAGAGCAGCCAGAAGGCGAAGGGCCCAAGAGTGTTGGCTGTCGCACAGTCCCTGAAGTAAAAGGAGAAGAGCAGGGCACGCAGTGCCGCCCACAGCAGGCACAGGAAGAGGAACACTGTCTTGTAGCTGAAGCGCTTGTGCCGGTAGCGCAGCACTAGCCACAACTGGGCATAGACGAAGGCGAAGAGCAACGAGTAGAAAGCCGTGTAGGCCACCGTCAAGCCCAGCTTCACGTACGGAGGAACAGCCGGGCTTAAGGTTGCCGGGGAGAGGGACGCATTGGCTCCTGAAGCCCTCGAACCGTCCTCCCTCCTCTCTTCCATCAGCCGAGTGTCCTCCATCTTCCTGCACTCACTTACTCTCACACCCTGACTTTCTCTCCTGGCAGCTGATTAAGGTCTGGTCTCACCAAAAAAATGCACAGCTCCAGATCTGTTGTTCTTGCTGCTGTTGCACTCATCTGTTTCTATGCCCATGTTCATGCACCTGCCCAAGCCCTATATGTGAGGGAGAAAGGCAGGGGAAAAACCGGGAGAAAGGATGAGGCAGGAAGGAGGAGGAGACATGAAAAGGATAAGCATGGCTTCCTACAGCCGTGTAGAGAGTGGACCAGGAGCATGTGATCTGGATATCGAGCTCTCATTGGTGGAGCTATTCAGAGAGAGAGTGACACTCGACTCGAATCTCCACCAGGCTTTGTGTGTGTGTGCGTGTGTGTTAGGATGTGGCATGATTAATATCATACCCTGCTGCTATGGCTTTATTTCTCTAGGAATGGAGGCTGCCTCTGATCATTTTCCACATCAAAGGATACTAAGCCTTCTATGATTGCATCACACATTTTAATGATGGTGTAAAACCATCAGATGGCACTATTGCATTTTTCAAGCATCTACAGTGTAATCCTTGGCCACCCACGTTTGTTTGAGATGAGCGAAAAGCAACAGATTGATCTAGATAATGCTGGATGCTAGAAGTACACATGCACAGTCTAGAAATGAAATGCCACAATTCAAGAAATAGATTCTGGGATATGTCTGATACTTTTGCCCGCTCTTCATGGCAAAATTGCACAAGCTCTCTCAGATTGGATGGACAGTATGAGTGGGTAAACAGTATTTCTTGCCACAGATTGTCACTTGCATTGAGGTGTGGGCTTTGCCTGGCCATTCTAACACATCCAGGTTGTTGGTTTTGAACCACTCCAGTGTACTCCCCAAATCATGAGGCTACCACCACCATGCTTCAATTAGAAACAAGTGAGCAGCAAATATAGTGTTTGGCCAGAAAGGTATATTTTGGCCTCACCAGAAAACCTTTTACCACATGTTAGCTGAGTCTCCAAATGAAATTTCATATGGATTTTTTAAAAATAATGGCCCCAGCCACATCTTTGTCCCAGACTTGTTTTGATAGGTCCTTGATCTTCATGATGGTGTGTGTTTAGATAAGTTCTCTAACAAACCCTAGGGCCTTCCAGGAACTGGTGTAATTATAATGAGATCACATGACACTTTAATTTGCTCACATTTGGACTCCATTCTGCAAATTATGTGAATTCTGACAGCAACGGGCTGCACCACAACTAATTTAGGGGTTACATAGCAACAGCAGTGAATATTAATGCAATTACAACTTGTTTTTTAGTTGTAAAAAATGTTTAAAATCTTATGGATATGACATACCAGCAACGTGTAGATCTTCTGGATTGTGATACCAGCACAGTGTAGATCAGAGAGTAGTTTAGACTGGTGGTGAGATGTTCAGTTTAACATCTGCTTTCCTTCCCAAGTGGAGATATGGATCAGCGATTAACACCAAAGAAAGGACTTCTTTTGCCTGCAGATGCCTGACGCCAATAACATATCAAAACCTCCTTTGAAGAACAGGGGTATTTTATCTTGTTCTCACGTCCATGCTGTTATTTTTCCCTGAGCTCTTAACATATTTTCTTGCAATTTATACATAATGTGTTCATCACCTCAAGACAATAATGGCTAGTTACAGTTTCAAAGGCCATTAGGCACTATTAATGCCATCTCGATTCAGTGTCATTTCATGTAACTTGTGGCTCCCGTTTGTGTCGTTTCCGTTAAAACGCCTGCATTGAATTTTGCTTTATTTGTAAAAACAAAATCAGATACTGAGTGAATTAATATAAATATAAATAACCTGGAAACTGTTATAGGAGGGTGTGATGTTAAAAACTCCTTAATTCTTCTCTCACAGTATAGACACAGTCACTGCACATTTGTTGTCCTTCCCCCAAATGCATCTTTCATTTGACCAATATACCAGGATATATTGTATGTGCCATTAAAATAGAATGCAATTATTCTATTTATTAGGTCTGCAAATAACAATACACATGTTTTGTGTGGCCAGTAATTTTGACCTTCTTTTAAAAAAATACACTTCCACAAATTGATAAAGTTAAATAATAGTTAAGATAAAGTCTAATGCTGCATCCCAATTTGCCTAAATCCATCCTAAATAGTATCCATCCATCCATCTTCTTATCCGCTTATCCTTTTCAGGGTCATAGGGAAACCTGGAGCGTATCCCAGGGAGCATCGGGCACAAAGGCGGGGTACACGCTGGACAGGGTACCAATCCATCACAGGGCACAATCACATACACATTCACCCATTCATACACTACGGACACTTTGGACATGCCAATCAGCCTACCATGCATGTCTTTGGACTGGAGGAGGAAACCGGAGTACCCGGAGGAAACCCCCGCAGCACGGGGAGAACATGCAAACTCTGCACACACAGGGCCACTGTGGGAATCAAACCCCCGACCCTGGAGGCGAACGTGCTAACCACTAAGCCACTATGCCACCCCTAAATAGTATCTGCGATTGGAATTAGTGTGTCCCAAATCACAGAATGTTGACTTGAGTATCCTAAAGGTACCCGGATGGTCTGCTGTTTCTGGTAGATTTTCCCAGTGTAGTTCCCATCTAATATTACCCACAACTCGTTGCATATGGGGGGAGGAGTTATGTGACGTTTGCTTCACCGTATTCAACCTGCAAACATGGCGGACGGGTGTAATGTGGGTGAAGCATCTTCAGTATTCAAGTGTAAGAACTTAAATGTTAAGCACTAACCAAAGTTTTTTTTGTATTATCACGGGGGAAAAAAACTAAAATGCAACAAAGAGTTTGTTCACAGGGACAGTGTGCGTAACTGGGCAACAGCGTAATCTTCCGTTATATGACGTGTTAGTATATGCAAATTCTTTTTCTTCACAAGCAATGTACATACTTTTAGTGCATAGTATAAGTAAGTGACGCAGCATAATACTGAAACATGCAGAATGGGCTAAGCCTTATAAATATTTTCAAATGTATCTTGATGGCATATCACCGCTTCAGTCTGACGGTTAACATGCTTATCAGTCATATGGTGTGCCTACTTTCACAGTGGGCAAAGTGCAAAACACTGATCATAGCTAGCAGCCAGGTCTAGCAAGCTAGTCAGATTCAGATTAACCACGCCCACTTTTATTAGTTTCACTTTAAAAAGGGGGTGTTTCCGGAAATAAAAATGGGCCTACTGATCACCACAGCCTTTAATGCTTAAGGTAAACTCAGCTCGAGTTACGAGGTTAATGAAAAAGGATGCTTCAGTCTCCAGATGAAGGAATAAATCAGTCTGGTTTTACTTTCATTACAAATGAGTTTTATTATTAGTTCTCCTCCGACACCGCCCTGAATTCCATCAGTACTGTTACCATAGAAATGCTTTCGACCTCGCCCAGCGCTTGACCTCGCCTACATTTTAGCCCCGCCCACTTTCTAATTTTCCTCCTGTCCCAGAGTCCGTTAGGGAAAAAGCCGAACGCGCGGGCCGGTGTGAGTGTGTGAGTGAGTGTGTGTATGAGTGTGTGAGTGTGTGCGTAGAGTTGTAGTGATGGCGTCCTGTACGCGCGCTGTGTGGCTCGGATTGAAGCTGCTCTTTATCGCGGCCTCGGTGTCGGTAAACTGCGCGAGCCGAAACGACCTGTTCGATTACGGAGTTCAGTCTGGAGATCAGACTCTGCAGTCGGGAACCGACCAGACTCAAACAATCATCTTGGAGCGAGCTGTTTTCTTCTTCGACCAGAACTTTCAAAAAGTTTACGTGAGTTTCTTTCTTTCCTTCTTTACAGTCTTTTTTAATGCGTTCATCAATTCACTTTCATATATTATTTATTAAATAAACTTATTTATTTATTTATTTGTACAAATTACATATAACATTAACTATATTAAATATAAAACGTAAAAAAATAATAAATTGTTTACTATAAATTAAACATACAATGAACCATAAAGTTAGAATCAGAAAAGTAGTGCATAATACAAAAATGAAGTATATCTCTTTTAATGACGTCATAAGATCACAATCATCTACTACCACTACTACTGTAACCACTTCTACTGGTTATTATCATTTTATTGTTATAATAATTAATCTTTAAGTCGATAATAACTAATTAAATGAGGGTTTAAATTCTGCCGCCACACCACAAACAGCTAACAGGAAGTTGTTATTTTCAACTCTAAAGCTCGGTAATTAACTGCAATTTTAACAAAGCTAGAAAAATGTGTGTGTGGTATAAAATCTTTTAAGCAAACTGTAACTGTTTTCGGTTCTGCAGGTACAATGTTCGATTTAGGTAAAGGAAAAAAAAGACAAAACATTGAGACCTAATTGCGTCTTATTAAACCAAAACACTTTGATGGTTTAGACTAAAGGGGCAATGTGACGTTTGACATACTTTACAGAGCCAAGACAAATGTTCTGTAAACTTTGACCTGGTCATGTTGTGCATTTTGATAATCTATTTAAAACTGTCATAAGATTCATGTATTGGTACTGAGTAGATGTAGGAGCTTCAATTCGATATCTTATTCATAACACCTCTTAAACAGATCAATAATTAGACGTAGAAAATCTCAACAGTGCCAGAGAAAGAGAGAGAGTTTGTTCCCATGGCCTAATAGCCAGAATACCAGGTCAGAATTAAATTGGCACGGACTGATTATGGTCCTGTGAGGCCCCTGGGCCCAGGCTTCAGACACGCACACGCAAGTATACACAAAGGCTATAACATATGCATCAGCGATCAGAGGGCTGGGGGATCTGAGGACATGTAGCAAGACTTTATTTGTTACACATATTTACTGAGATCGTTTGAGCTTTATGTCTGTATTAGGACTTTAGACATCTCTGCCTTTGTTTGTTGGTAAAAAAAAAAAAAATAAATAAAATTGAGAGTCTATCCACGATTCGTGGAATCTGGTCTCGTTAAGTAGACCTGATGAACTGATCTGTTGTGTCACCGTTAAAAAAACAACACTGAGAGCTCTATTGGTTTTCGGTGATAAACCGTGATATCCACACAGGAATTCGCTGCTCTTAAATACTTTCACATGTGTATTGATCAAAGGAATGAATGTGCTTCGTGGTCACATACATAGTGGATCTTTCAGATCACTTCTTTCTCCGGCGTTCTCAGCTCCAGATGTTCATGGATCAAATATCGTCTACTACATGCATCATAAGGCCTCTTGCCTTTGTGGAATGACGTACTTGCACGCCATTAGTTTATTGTGCAACATTAAAATCTCTCTCTCTCTCTCTCTCTCTCTCTCTCTCTCTCTCTCTCTCTCTCTCTCTCTCTCTCTCTGTGTGTATCTGTCATTCCCTCTTATAAAAAGGTAAATAGTGCAACAAAAAGGATCTAAATATTTATTCTCAGTCCTTTCCATAGACCGAGTCATTACTCAGTGAAGCGATTTCACCACGGCTGAATCTGTTTGTTCTGGATTCCGAGGATTTAATGGGACAAGCCATTCTTCCCAGCCGTCCCTTTTCCTGTGTTCATTGTGTGTGCTGCAAATGTTCAGTCCACCACTTCGAAAGCCTTTAAAGCATCGTTTACAGACAATTCGTTTACAGACGTTCAGACAATTCGGACTCAATCATATTATAGTAATGACCAAAGTAAACATAATCCTCTACTATATTTATATTGATTATGGTGGCTCTGGTATGACTGAAGTCATATTTTATTTGGTTGCATACTCAGATTGGAAGGAATACTTTATTTTTTATAATCAATTACTTGAAAGAAAATGTTGCTTTTTGTTTTTAGTCATTCTCCCACAAGCCCCAATGATGATTGCTTTCGTATTTCCAACATGTTCACTGACTGCTGTGTGATTGTTATCTGAACAATCCTGTCCCCTCAGCATTTCACAATGCTTCAACTACTCTTCTGTTTTCTCCTGGAGTGAATACATGAGCATTACCCGTCCCCCTCCACACTGTTAATTATCTCTCTTTCTGTCTGTTGCTTTGCTATTGTTTGGGCTAAAGACACAGAGACGGCCTGTGACAAGGTCCCATCCGCCTCCATTGTTGGTCCCCTGTCTGGAAAACTTGATCGTGTGAATCAGCTAGGTGTTAAGTGCGACTCTTTCACATTTGCATGTTGTTTGATTAAACTCTTAAACAGTAACACTTAAGGGCTAATAATCTCTAAGTGGATTCGAGAAATCCTTCATACGAACAAATCCAACCCCAGCTCTAACTGAAGGTCTAACACTTTATATGTAAAGCAGTGAAACATTTAACTGATGAGTAAACTTCTTTTGTTATCGGAACATCTCTTCTGTCTTCCGATTCAGCGGGTTGTTGAGTCTTTGCTCTAGCAGTCTTGCCTTTTTTGACCCACTTTGTTCACATAACCCCTGTAAATAATATATTCCATAAGACCTGCATGTTTGCTGAAGTCTGAATTCCATGCTCATGAGGACATGGTGGTCTAATGGAGTGGTAATTGATTGCAGAATCTGTGAGGAGTTACATGTATGAAGCAAACAGATCCATACTGGATTCATCTATGAGGTTTAGGGTTAAAGATGCCAATCTGGGATCAGATTTTGTCACTGGGCTCAACAATTAAATTCTAGTTTAATTTGCATACACAGTAAGTAGGCTACATGACTGCATCTGCAGTAAATGTCCATTTCAAAACCCACTAGCTAATCCTTTTTAGCAATAAAAAGTGGTATCTAATGTAATGTAACAGCATATGTCAAGCTAGCTACCTAGCTAATTAATTGCATTAGCAAACCTGGGGAAAAGAACAATTATATAATCATTGTTTTCTTCTAACAAAGTTTTTAATGTAGTACATTGTGCTTATGTGCTCAGCAAGCTGTTGGGCAGTGTTTTGGATATGAGCTTCACATCACATATGAATATATTTGAGATCTTTATTATTTCTCAATATGTTTAAGTGTGAGGTGAATGGAAGAGCTCCATGACAGCTTTGTGGTTTGTGTTTCCACATACTTACGTGTTCCTGATTTTGAAAAGATTACCTGTTATCCATGCATGCTTAATTAATAAAACTGGAGGTGTGTCACACCTCCATAAAGCACATTAAGTCTGAACAGAGCTACATACTTATTACTAAGTTAATAAGCAGGTGTTATGCTTTTTCTGGTTGTTGAAGCTTCTTGTCCCCCAAGCAATTACAAACAAATAATTAATAGCCTGGACACAAATCTGTTTGTCCCAAGTGTGTAGGCTACTGATTTGTCCACTCCTGCATCTGTTTGCGAGACTGAAGTCTAATGTTCTTTCTCTGGGACATGTGAAACCAGTCGCTTCTTTGATATACATGAGCTCACAGATTGGCTGGCATCCGGGTGAGAGGAAAACCAGCCGTTCCCACTAAAACAGCAGCACCAGTTATTCTCTCTTGGACGTTGTTTCATTGGTGGCTCAGATTCAAACTTCAAACCGCCTTTCCTTATCTCCTCAATCTACAAGAGGACATGGATCATATGCAGCATAACCAGTAATTAATCAAGCAAGTTAAGCACTTGCACAAAGTTTTGAAGGCCTTCCCATTAAAAAAATCTGTTAGTGCATCCTGTTTTATTCAGTGCATCCTGTTTTATTTCCATGTAGCAGCAGCTAGATTGTGGGTTGTAGAAGTCCCTCACAGGCACAAGAAAACTTCAGAATGTACAAACTGTACATAGAGGCATTCATAGAGGTACTACAAATTATAAGACTAACAGATTTTTAGTTGGGGTTTTTTTTTTCTGCCTTGTATCAAGACTATTGAACGTTTTCATTCATAAAAATCAAATATTTCATAATATTTAGAGGAGGCCTACAATTAACATGAAGCAAGACTGGAAGGATAAAGATTGCCTTGTTTATAGTCTCGCCCTTGCAGATCATTTGTACCAACAGCTCCCAAGATAAGGCAATTTGGGGCTAAAATCAACCTTAAATATTGTCATCATGTTGTGTTACAGATTTTGTCTACAATCCTTGCTTATGTTTAAACATGTTTTTATGGTTAAAAATGTTTATGCCTCATTTTCTTTGGATTTGGGCTTTGGTAGTACCCATCCACTGCCCCTTTACACTACAGCTACCAAGCAGGGAAGATGAATCCTACACTGAAAAAATGGAATGTGTGATTTAAGATTTAAGAGGATGTTTAGTTCACATAAAAAAATTCACATCAGAATGTGATTTCATCACTTAATACAAAACATTTCTAATTACTAGACTGAAATATGTAGAGTGACCGTGATCAATTCACATAGTATTACCGTAAATTACACTATGTAATCCCGTGAGGATGTTGCCACTGACGTGAACTATAACTATAGTATTAAATTAACGCAACTGAAACGTGTGGTAGAATAGTACAGCCGTACTGTGGCTGTTGCAGAATGCCAGTGACCTGGGTTCAGTCCTCAGTTCAGGTGAGAGCAAGTAGTTGGATTTTATTCAGAGCTTTGAAAATATAAGGGCAAATCATGTTGGATGGACAAAAACAAATTGTGTCACTGTAATTCTGTTCAATCACGTGGACCCGATATACGCATTTGAAATAAGCAAATTCAACCAGCTGTTTTTCTTTTTTCTTCAATGTAGCACATATTTCCTCCAAGCCATGTGAAGCCACCAAAGATGCTGAGCATGTAATGTCACAGAGAAGTCGCAGAAGAGCGCTGTCTGCCCTCTTTCTCATACACGAGCTCACAGATCTGTGATTGGCTAGAGAGAGTAATGCCATCCTTCTCACCCGAGGTTGTAGGTGTTGCTTTGGTGTTTCCAGATTTGCTGTTGTTTGCTGTTGTGTTTTCTGAATTTGTTTTTTTGTTTTTGGGTTGCGATTTTCTGACTTGCTAATGCGTTTTCGCTTTTTTTAAAAAATGATTTTTTAAACGTCTTTTGCACTTACGAACTTGCGTGATCTGAACGATAGAGCGAACATTTATCGGTCGTAGCCCTCGGGAGCCTTGGGCTTGGTTTGATTTATTAGTTTTATGACGTTTCATGTGTTTGAAATTTTCATCGATTTTACTTCCATGTATTGTGCTCGTACCCGTTTGTCTTTTAATTTGATATGTTTCATTGACTTTTTAGAACACGTAAAGCTGCCTTGTGACATTTGACAAAGTATGCTATATAAATGAAGTTGAAGATAGAGGCGTTGAGCTGAGTTTCTCTGGCCATAACCTTCTGAGTAAATGGAATACAGGTTTAAGGTTGTTGCTCTGGTGAATCTCAAGTGCTTTAGTTGTTGGTAGAAAGGTGACACTATGCTCTTCCGCCCCTCTTTAAGGCAGTGTTTAGTTTGCTAGAAGTACTTCTTCCTGTTCAACTAAGGGGTCCTTCCTTTCATCAAAGAGTGTTTGCATTGTTGAGGTGTCCAGTCAAAATGAAAAATCCATGTTAAAATCCCGTATAAAATCACTGAAGCTTACCTCCATGCCTGAATTTGGAACTTCAGTTCATTCGCCAAAATGATTACACATAGCACTGGGCAGTGTGAATGTCAATGGGAAGTGTTTATTGAGGATTAAGCAGTGGGTTTTGAGTTTGCCGTGTGTTAGTGGTTTGTTGACTTTGGTTCATTCCTCCCCCCCGCAGTTCACACAGCCGTCCTCCCTCAGCATAAAACCTCTCCTTTCTTTTCTTAACGCTGTTCTCTGCTTGCTCAGGTTGAGGTCATGTTGCTTTAGTGAGTTCCTGTGCACCCGACCCTTTCAGCTGGCTTTTGATATCGGCCTGCAGGTTCATGGGTCCACCTCCCCCACAGGGCAGAGGGGTGGGGGTTTGATTAGGCGGCTCAGGGTTGAATTCTTCTCATTGCAAGGATAACGACTGAGCTGAGCATTCGCTCTGTCAAGGACTGCATTCAGAGTGGTTATGTAGTGTAGGTAAAACGTGATGGGACGTGCTTATCAACAACAGGGTCAACATACCGTCCTGAAGTTGATTGTTTTCCAATAACAACATGTCTTGAAGTGTTTTATTCCTCTTCTACCACAACATCAGTTACAATTGGACTTTTTGGATGAATGGCATTAATCACATTTGTGTCTGTTTACAATTACATTTATAGTTGCGGCACGTCCGTGAAAAAGTCAGTTCCTATTATCACTTTTGTTATAGCAGCTGTGAACTATCATGTCTTGACGTTTATAATATCAGACCCTCCAGGATTTTAATATCAGTCACTCCACCATAAATGTTCATGGAAATCGCAAAAATGAACACACAATTAAGCAAACTCCGCAATATTCGGAGGAGCTTGCAATTTTTCAAAATTACAGAGGACATCATCACAACGTGCATTCAGCCAAAGCCCTCTTCGATTCACGTTTGTCAAACACGAGTACAGCTAAAAGGTCTCATTTACCAACAAACATCACTGTGAAAGAGCATGCAATTGCAATTTCACCAATTCAAGTAGTTATCCTCAAAAAATCCCCACAAAAAACTTTTTTTGGGGAAAAGCTGCAGCAAAATCAAGCATTTTTGGCTGCAACAATCTCAAAAAAACTCTGCGAAATCTTGTACAGACTGATTTAAGGAAAAAATGCAACTGGTCATGTTACCAAGAAACCTCAAACCCCTCTATCCTGAAAACATTGACTGCAGAAGACCTACACAAATGCACTCACACTGGAGACTCCCTCCATCAACGTTAAATAAACGTCTCCCTATGCATCGATTATACGTGTTTTTTTTCTATGAAAATGTATTATTAGGCTAAGATTATGTTGAGCGTCTGCTATACAAGTCCCTGAATGAGTTAGACACAATAAAGCATTACAATGAGCGCATTAATATAAAACTGAGATTTGAATAATAGCTGACACCACTATCAGAACTGCTGTTATAGAAAATGAACCTACTGACCAATCCGATTCGAGCATTCAACAGCGCTGTGGTATAATGATGGGATGGATAATGCCTCGTGTGTGACATAATGTATTACTTGTATACGGTTCAGTTGATGGTATGTCAGAGGCTGATGGTCTGTCAGTAACTCTGAGTTACTGAGGCTGACTGAAGTCTTTTCTGCTTCATAACATATGAAGCCTTTTAAATTCCTTACATATTTTCCTTTTCAAGTTTCTAGCTCAGTGAGGACCAACATGCCTCAGATTAGTTCTGCTTCACAAAACTGATCTGAGCAAGAGTCTGTCTTGGCACTTTGCTTCACTAAGATTCTAAGTGACCGATATCCACTCTGGAGGTGGCTCTTAAGTCAAATGTGCTCGTCTTTCATCAGCTGCTATTGTCATTCAGGTATGTCATGGACATGAAGACGGAAGACCTCCGCCACGCCAAGGTTTATTAGTCCTTCGGGTCTATAATCATGGTCGCTTCAGAGCCTTCAGATTACTGTAGCAGCAGGAATGAAGACTATGTGCTGAATTTGAGGTTTTTGCACATTTTATTTTTGATTTACTGATGATTATCAATCAGTAGCCCAAATATTAGATGTGTTTTTTATTAACGCTCTATTGCGAAGGTCTCCTCGTGGCTTCTGTGAAGTGTTTTACTCCTCTTATACCATAGCAATTTGCCAATTCATTTTTATTCATTAAAGAATGGCACATATCCATTTATAGTTGGAAGGAATGGAAAGAAGTTAGTTCCTGTAATCACTTGTGTTAGAGCAGCTATAAACAGTCATTCCCTCACACACTCTGGACGTAAGACAAAAACACAGCTTGTTACCAAGTGACGACAAAACACACTATACTCTACTGTACTCGTAAAGACTTCCCTGTGATGGAAAACCTTCGAGGAAGAGACTGTTCCAAAACTCTGACACTGGAGACTCCTTCCATAAATGTTAAATAAACAACTTCGTACAGGAAATCTCAGCATATCAATGGATATGCGTTTTTTTCTTTGTTAAATAACTGAATCATTTTGATCCGTTTATATTAGCCTGAAATACTGCGAGAGATGCTGTCATTTTAGACCTACGGACCAATCAGATTTGACGTGTCAACAGAACTGTGTTTTCAAAGCTGTTTTTTTTTTTTCTCCATCATGTTATTCATGTAATTGTTCATCATAAATGAACATACCAGTCATTGGATCCCTGAGGATGTATTAAAGGAACACACATCTCATCCCTTTTATGATGTTTGTACAATGAACTGCAACGATGAACTGAAATGCCAGAGTTTAACAGAGTTCCCGGTGGTGTTTCTCAACATATGTACACAATGTACACATTTCACACAGGCTGTACGGTAAACAGGAAAATTGTAAAACACCCTAGAAGGCCTGTAGTACTTTATTTTCACTAAGGCAACTGTGACTCACAGACTGTGACTGCGACTGTTTTATGGCATCAGATAAACATTTAGGAACCTGTTCATCTTGGGTGATTATCTCAATGCAGGGAAATGTTTATGCTATTCCTAAAGTCCAGAGTCATTAGCATTCCCCATTACATTATGAGACCATGCTTTACTTTCCAGAAAAATCCAGCAGAATTTAATTTATTGTCGGTTGTTCCTTAAATCCTGATGAACTTACTTCTTTAAGATGTAAGGCTGATTTTTAGATTCAGGCAACTGTATTTCTGTACTTTTAAAATGTAGTTTTAAATAGTCCAGACGTCATCTTCAGCAAGATTACGGCTTCTGCTTAATTTCGGCAAAGTGTCCATTATAAAAGACAAGGACATACTTCAAATAAATAAAGTGGAATTAAAATACATGGTGTTTCAGACTAATGTACGTATAGTTGAAGTATACTGTAAAGCAGTGGTCACCAACTCACTCTTCGTTGAGATCTACCTTCCTGCAGGTTTAATCTCCAACCAAAATCGAACACACCTGTTTTAGCTGATGAAGAATTTCTTAAGGCAAGGATTAGATGGTCAGGTGGGCACGATTATTGGAGCTAAAGTCTTCAGGAAGGTAAATCTCCAGGAACAGGGTTGGTGACCACTGCTGTAAA
Organism: Ictalurus punctatus; assembly: GCF_001660625.3. Classification (NCBI taxonomy): domain Eukaryota; kingdom Metazoa; phylum Chordata; class Actinopteri; order Siluriformes; family Ictaluridae; genus Ictalurus; species Ictalurus punctatus. The sequence continues at coordinate 22,608,130 of NC_030425.2, forward strand.
GTATAAAGTGCAGTGGATGGAAGAAGACTTTGTTTGTCACATATACATTACAGCATAGGGAAATTCTTTCTTCACATATCCCAGCTTGTTAGGAAGCTGGGGTCAACCATGATACAGCACCCCTGGTGCAGAGAAGGTTGAGGGCCTTGCTCAAGGGCAGCACGGCAGTGCTGGGGCTTGAACCCCTGACCTTCTGATCTGTCACCCAGAGCCTTAACCGCTAAGCCCTAATGTTTTTGTATATCCCAGCTTGTTAGGAAGCTGGGGTCAGACCGCATGGTAAGGGTCACTCTAAGGGTTGAGGGCCTTGCTCACGGGCCCAACAGTGGCAGCTTGGCGGGGCAATCCGTTGAGCCACCACTGCCCTGCAACAGGGAGGTAAATTAAATATTGTTAAATACGTGTAGAGAAGTTCCAGACATTGTCTTAAAACCAATAGATTGGTAAACCACTTTATTTAAACCACAAATTTTTATCAATAGGTAAAAAAAACACAGTAGATGAAAAATTGATTCACATGGACCTCAATTCCACATGGACATTCTCACTGTGGTTGCTGGGACTACGGTTGCTCCTATGGCCTTGGGACTGCAATCACCACATGCAGTTTTGCACTCAGGTCTCCTTTAGTGAACAGTGGACTAGTTCAACAAACAGACTTCATATAAAACCATAACGAACTTTCTTTTACTTTCACACTATCCGTTGTTACCCAGATGAGGATGGGTTCAAGTCTGAGTCTGGTTCCTCTCAAGGTTTCTTCCTCATATCATCTTAGGGAGTTTTTCCTTGCCACCGTCACCACCGTCTCGCTCGATAGGGATAAATTCACACACTTAAAATCTGTATCCTGTGTTTATATGTTTCTGTAAAGCTGCTTTGAGACAATGTCCATTGTTAAAAGTGCTATACAAATAAAATTGAATTGAATTGAATGAAATATTGGATTGTGATACTCGTGTTTGGATGTATAGATGCCAAACGCTTATGCATAAATGTGGTTGTAATTCCTCTCTCTTGTAACAACAGTAACTCTTCTATTAGTATTTATAATAGTTATTCGTGTGGGAAAAGCTTTCACATGGTGAAGTGTTGCCATTTTCTTCTACATGCAGTGTTGCCAAACATTTACATTTATGATTTGACCCTCTTGCTCTGGTGATACAGATATTGCCAGGTTTCAGCATTGTAACCAAGTAATAACTACTGTGTGTTAAGTAAGGAATAAAACACAACGGGGCGTAATGATATAAGAAAATAATGAATGAAACAACAGTGTGATGCAGCTTGACGTGACGTAGAAGGACGTTACCATCTCAAATTTGATTCTTTTCCATTAAGATCATGTGTTAATTCTCTTTATACCACAGTAATTTGCCAACCTTTACAGTTTGTTTTGAATTACAGCCAGAACTAATGTCAGATCTGCTGAACAATCAGATTCAGGAATTTGTCATGGCTGTGGTATATGAGTGAAATAACTGTTCAGAACATGTCAGAGTCTGGATAATGTTAACATTGGAATAAAGAAGAGAATGACAAATAAGGACAATTAAGGAGAACAAAGCCCACTCTCAGTCGCTACATTGTGTTGAGTATACAGTACATATAACCAGATGATTGCGTTTGACCTCTGTCTTATCTTTAATAGTTTTGTCTCATTCTAAAGCTGTGGCTTTGACTGATTCAGGTATTGTCTGTCCTTGGCAGGTCAACACCAATGGCTTTGTCTCCGTGGCTAACCCTCCAGCTCAGTCAGAGTATTTGGGTAAGATGCCCGCTACCTTTGGCATTATCGCAGCTTTCCTTGGGGACCTGGACACCAGTGATGGAGTTGGGAAAGTCTACTTCAGGGAGGACACCAACCCAGAACTGTTGCAGAGGATTGGTGATCAGATCAACCAGGCGTTTCCGGACGACATCAAGCTCAAGCCGACTCATGCCGTACTTGTGACCTGGGAGAACGTGGCAGCTCAGGGAGCACCGGACAGAGGAGATGGATCTCATAAACAAGCAAGTCCCTTTACAATAAGTCAAGGACGCTTGAACACTTTTGTTTTATATACATTTTTATTAGTTTATTTTTATCAGCTCTAGAAGAACCCATAGGCTACCCGGCTTCCTTTATTCATGCTATGCAATTAATTTTGCACTCAAATATTTCTATATTGTTTCTGTATTCAAAGAAAAAAAAAAAACCCATTTATTTCTATTTTTGCAGAGAAACACTTTCCAGCTTGTCTTAGCATCTACAGAATTGACCACTCATGCTATCCTGCTCTACCCAAAAGATGGCATGCTTTACTTCTCCACTCCTGTAGACGGTGAGAGTCAGGCCATTGAGGCCGGCTTCAGCCAGGGTCTGATTCAGAGCTGGCTCTGGAGTAGACAAGGCCCTTATTATCGCATCCCCACTAATGTTGAGAACACTGACGTCAGAGAACTCGCAGAGTAAGTGTTAATCCTGAAACGTTTTGTGATTCGGAGGTAAAACAAGACCGAACATTGGATACATGAGATACATGTGCTTACTCGTATTCTCCTCTTCCTCAGGCAAACAAATTCTGGCAAGCGTGGTGTGTGGGTTTACAATATTGGCTCCTCCTCGTTCACTGATATTATACCTGGCCATGTCACCATCGTAAAGGAGGATGTGCTTCCCCTGGAAGCCACTGAAAATGCAGAGACAATATACTCTGGAAGGGGTGAGTTCACAGAGGATCCACTTTATCTAGTAGAAAAAACCCCACCAGAAAGAAGCCCACCAGAATCCATCCTACTTTCCCGGAGTAGCAATCCTCATGAAGAATACCCGATACCTCGGGGGCCCAGGCCAGTCAACCCGCAGGTTGTGGTTCTGGATGAACAGGATGAAACCATAAATGTTAATGGTAAGATGCTAACTGTAATGCTAAATGCTAGCAATACTGCTGTATACTGAATAGATTAACATATTCACTTAAATTGCACCAGTCTAATAGTCTTTCAGATTTTCTGCTTTAACTTTTACTAACTTGTTGGTGTTTCATCTTTTGCAGTGTTTTCTTATCATGAGACGTGCGCCAGCAACAGACACAAGTGCTCTAGTTTTGCAGATTGCCGAGACTACGGTACAGGTTATTGCTGCCATTGTAAGCCTGGCTTTTATGGCAACGGGAAGGAATGTGTTGCTGAGGGTACGCTCATATCAATATGAATTTATATTTACTCATTTCCATCATATATATATTGAAGCCGCATTGACTGAACCTTGTTTTCCGATCTACAGGCAAACCACAGAGGATGAACGGGAAAGTTAATGGCAGAATCTACGTCGGCAGGTCAGGTTCCCCGGTCGAGTTCTCTAACAATGACTTGCACTCGTATGTGGTAGCGAATGACGGACGAGCTTATGTAGCCATTAGCAGCATCCCAACCAGTGTCGGCCACTCCCTGCAGCCTCTCGCCTCAGTCGGAGGGGTCATTGGCTGGGCCTTCGCGCTGGAGCAGCCGGAATACATGAATGGCTTCAGCATTGTTGGTAAGAGAATACCATATGATGTAAATAAGTCTATGCAGAATACTAGTCAAAACTTTAGGCAGACTAGACTGAATATATCTATTTTTAAAAGATATTTTTAAGAATTTTTTTAAAGACATTTTGATTAAAGCTTAAGACTGTAATTTATTTCTAAAGATAAATTTAAACCATGATGTTAATGCTCATGTAAAAATAATTTCTGAATCAAAATGTATTCATAATAATATGTTTTTTTATTTAAAACGAGTTGTTTACTTAAACTATATGTACTGTATGATGATAACATTTTCTTTTATTTGGATAAATTTATAGTCTTCCTTTCCCACCATTTTTCAGTCCGTACAGGATTTCATGGAGTTTATTTAGTGCTTGTTGTGGTTAAAAATGCTTGATTTTTCTGAGGCTTTTCAGAAAATGGTGAAATTGCAATTGCATGAAATTTGTCTTTCACAATGATGTTTGTTGGTAAATGTGACCTTTTAGCTGTAGTCGGGTTCGACGCACGTGAATCGAAGAGGGCTTTGGCTGAATGTGCGTTGTGATGACATCACATGACACGTCTTCGCAAAAATCCACGGAAAAAATTGCAAGCTCCTCCGAATATCGCAGAGTTCGCTTGATTTTGCGTTAAGTTCTGCGATCGCAAAATCACAAATTCCTGGAGGGACTGATTATATAATGTCTAGCATTATGTCTGTTGCCTCATTTTCCTTACATGTTTAATGCCATGTCAGTCATTTTTGAGCTTTTACTGACGTTAAGGCTATGATGTAACAAGAATATAGCTTATAATATCACCTAACCTAAACTGCCAGTGATGCTTGCTGTCATGGTTACAGCCAAACAAACTTTCGCAGTATCATATCATGTATATCAGTATATTACATTGTATGATTTAGTGCTGGGATTTTTTTTTAATGTTTTGGTACTGTTCAACCTTTCATACTCAACTATTTTAATAGACTGTCTTGAAAACAGACTGGGACCAGTTGGTCATCGTTAATGTCTCACAGTGTTCTGTGTTAAACCCGCTGTAAGGACCATCCCAGTGGTCCCGCCTCTATACCCGTTTTTTGTGTGTGTGTGTGTGTTATTTATATTCAGATCCTTGGGCATGCCATTCACAAACATACTGTTGGGTTTCATTTCTACTCGGATGATAAATGTCTTCCTCTTTGAATGGCAGAATAGATTGAGTGGCACTGCCTCAGATTCTCTTCATTCCTCAGTGTGGTTTATATCTCAGATCAAGGTCGCTGTGAGTTCATTTCATTCCCTTTTCCTAAGCACAAAGCTTTCAAAACGCTTCCAGCTGGCTCCTCATCCCTCAAATCCCGACTTCTTTAAAGTGAAAGCACATGTCTGAGGTCATGCCTTAAGCTATACCATCTCTGATGTTCTTGCTTCACTCCTTCATTCCTCTCTGTTCCTCTGCCCACAGGAGGGGTTTTCACACGTCAGGCCGAGGTGACCTTTCAGCCGGGCGGCGAGAAACTCACCATCAACCAGGAGTTCAAAGGAATCGACGAGCACGACCACCTAGTGGTGAGCACTCAGCTGGAGGGGAGGATCCCAGAAGTCTCACCTGGTGCCAGTGTCCAAATCGACCCCTACATCGAGATCTACCAGTACGCCAGCAACAGTGAGTCGGACTTTTACAGGCTGTGCCATGATCGTCTCACTGCATCAGTGGACATGAAGTAAATCATTTGTATTCCCTCTTTCTTGCTGTTTTCCCACCTCAGTGATCACATCGTCTTCCACCCGGGAATACACAGTAAGCGACCCCGATGGTTCTGTCCGCACTCTGAACTACCTATGGAGGCAACAGATCACGTTCCAAAGCTGCCCGTATGGTGATTCCATCCGCTCCGTACCACCCAGCCAGCAGCTCAGCGTGGACCAGGTGTTCGTCATGTACGACTCGGCCAACCAGCTCATCCGCTATGCCATGAGCAACAAGGTCGGCCCCATCAGTAAGTAGATATAGTGTCACATTCTAGAGGATTGAAGAACTAGGAAAGTTTTCTTGTCCAAAAAAAGCACTCATGTTGCAGTAGTGATGTGTTTGATCGTTGTTAGTGCTGAGGAGTGTTTTGGAGTGTGGTTCACTCCATCTTATAACACCCTCAGGGTAGGGGATTCGATTCCTGCTTCCTCCCTGTGTGCATGGAGCTTACATGTCCTCCCTGTGCTTCGGGGTTTCCTCCCTCAGTTCACAGACATGCGCATGGGCGTATGAGTGTGCGTGTGTGCGATTGAGCCCTGCTCTGGTTGGTGTAACCGCACAGCTGTATCAGCTGCAAGGTTTATTTGAATAATTCCAATACGCTATTGTTTCTATAGTAACAACTTACACAAGGGCTTGTATGGCGAATGCTCCACGTAAACGTTATTTTAAAAAAAGTACATAACCATTGATACGGTGAACATTATACAGTGAAAATAAATAAACATCAGTGAGGAGATGATTATTTAGCATTTTCGTAAGGAAGCTCTAGTGTCAGTGCTTTGTCACAGTCTGAGGTAAAACTATAACTTTAGGTTTTCTGACACAGGAAAGTCCCAGGAGCTGAGGGATTAGGGCTTGGCAGTGTCGTGGAAACATGACAAAATGCCCTTTGTTGAGCGAGATCTGAGGAGAATGAGAATGCCAGACTGGTTAGAGCTGACAGGAAGTCTATATTAAAACTAATAACCACTCTTTACAACTGTGGTGAGTAGAAAAGCATGATTCAGGATGCAAACGTAGAGCCTTGTTGATAAATTACAGTGGCAGAAGACCACATCAGGTTCCATTCCTCTCAGGCAAGAACAGACATTTGAAGATTGGAAAAAGACCAGGCGATTTTGTTTTGTTTGTTTGTTTTTTGTTTGATTTTTCCACTTTAATTTACTTTTATTTACTACAGTCATATGTTGGATACATGCACATCTGGGTCCGTGAGTGCATCTGTACTTGCGTGTGTGTGTGTGTGTGTGTGTGTGTGTGTGTGTATGCACCATCACATAGTCGGTGGGTGAGCTCAAGAGGCTATGGGGTAAGTTTTTGGGTGTGGGGCAAGTTATGTAAGCAGGTCTGGCTCAGCTGGAGTTTACAGCTAGAGAGGACTAACATCTGTGGAGTGCTTCCTGTCAGGCCGAGCTCTCAATTCAAACGCTAATGAGCAGCTGTCTCTCAGCCCAGCGACATGTCTACTCTCAGCACCAGGGTGCCTGCTAGCCTGATGATGTTTAAACAGCAGGATACGTTTGAGGTTGAGATGTGAGCAAGACGTTAGAGTGAAAATGCTGTTTCAACCAGATGAATGTCAATAAAGCGTTCCGTTTTTGCCATTGAGTGATGAGTGAGTAATGCTGGGGTGGGTAAAATATTCATATATACAGAAGAAATAACATTTAATAAAGCATTCAGAATCAGAGCTGATCTTAAGGTGGATGTAAAGATAAAAAAAAAAACAAGGAGTTTGACTTGCCACTTGCTCACACTGACATTGTCGCAAGTAAGAATGAAAGAACACCGCCAGGAAAATTCCATGAAAATGTAACAAAAACATGATCTTAAACTCTTTGATTTGAAACATTTCTGATGATCTGTTATTTGGAAAAAAAAGAAAAGTTCAGGGTTGGTTTTAGATGTAATCGTAGTACTGTGACATTCATGAAACTTCTGCTGTTTACTGCGCTAATAGAGAAATAGTATAACAGTGACATTTATTTACTTTTATTAAGTTTGTGCAACCTAATACATGTGCTTATTAGAGTAACTTTATTAAAGGCTCCCCTGAAGGAACTGCAGAACTTTCATCCAGCCAAGGCATTTGGCTTTTATTTCACTGCTGAGAAGCCTCTGATGGCAGTGTGCATTGGTAAAGTGATCTAGAGTACTATTTCAAACAAAAATAAAACTTTTTTTTTTTTTTTCGAAAAGAATTTGCTCTTTGGTAATTAAAAAATCTCTTTGTGATCATTTACAATATGGAGTAAATGTTAAGTTTTCACTGATGTAATCAATGTAAGTGCAGATTTAGTTGACTGAAATTGCTGCATTTTTAAAAAATTAAGAATAACTCATAAGCTGTGTATTTTAGAGACTTAAAAAGACTAAAACTCAATTTGTGACTTAAGATTAAAGAAAAAAATCCACCTCGCATGTTGATCTTTATAATCTCGGTGATCTTCAGTGGCGTCCGAGTCTTTTTTAGTTTCAGCTTCTTTCATTGAAGTGTTGGTCCATTTTCACTTTCCTACAGAGTACCCACAAAGCTGTTTTAATACTTGCTCAAACGCATCGGCTTCCGACGCGTTCACCGCCATTATGCTTGTGATCTTGTACACTCCTGGGCAAAAATAAATAAATGGGCCAAGCCCAAAATGGCAAAGCTTTTAATGTTCTTAACAACAAATAATTTGGCAGAAAATGAGCAAGAATGAAACAAATGCACTTACTTTTGCTACAGTGAACTGTTTTGGGGGGGGAAGGCTAGGTAAAGGTAAAATCATCATAATGATTAAAATGTTTGATGTAAAACTTCAAACTAAAACATGCCTGGGTGTACAAAATGAATAGTAAAATTAAAACGAATGAAGTAAAAATAAAATAAGTAAATCACGTATAAAAAGCTTTCTACAGGTTTACCCAGCTATCCCATTCTAAGCTACTTTATCAATTTGTTTAATTCTTGCTAATCTCCTGACCAAAGATGGCCCTTTTTTTTTTTTTTTTTCTTTTTTTTTTTGCCCAGGAGTGTAAATCGCTAACTAGCTGAACCGAGTCTCTGTTATAACATTACTGCAATGCATTCTGGAACTTTGAGTACAAATTTTGCTGTCTTTACTACTTCTACACTGAAATTCTCCTTACTGTGACATTGAGGATAAATGGTACCTGAGAAAAGAAGCTCTTGTTCTGACCATTTGAGAGGTCAGACATTTTGACCATTGACCATTCTGACCATTTGAGGTGTTCGTGTTTCCTCTTCATTATAACTGTGACATAACAATAATTATGTCCCCCTGTGACATCTGAGCGGCAGACAGCTGCTGCATAACGTCTCACAGGGATAAGAGAAATATAGCACCAACAAACACATTAGTGCCAAAATCACTAAACACGACACGTCAAATACATTTATATACATTTATATACATACATATATATATATATATATATATATATATATATATATATATATATATATATATATATATAATATTAATGTGCAGTGGAATTTTCCTTTAACACTGGTCTTACCATATTGAAAGTTTTAACATTTTATTATATTTCCATTATGACTGATGTGGATTAAACGATAGAATCAAGACGTGTGAAATGTTGTGGAATCAAACGATTGTGATTTTTTTTTTCTCCAGGTGGAACCCCAGAGCAGAACCCGTGTTACACCGGGAGACATGGATGCGACATCAATGCAGTTTGCAACCCTGGTCCGGGAAACCGGTTCACATGCCAGTGTGCTTCAGGATTCACAGGCGAGGGGCGCACGTGCTACGGTGAGCCTCCCTATTTATTTATTTATTTTTTAACAAAATCTATTTTTATATACATAGACGGTCTAATATCTGACTTTATTTGGAATAAGAAAACCCCTCGGATACGTAAGGACGTACTACAAGGACATCGTTCTTGTGGTGGGCTATCCCTTCCTATCTTTCAATATTATTACTGGACCTCTAATATTAGATTGATGTTATATTGGATTAACCCTTCTGACAACCCGGGATAGCTGTTGTTAGAGAATGCTTCTTGTAGCCATACATCATTGCCAATGTCTAGATACTCCTCAAACACAATTATTAGTACCTCTTTTAAAACCTGGACTCCATTTAGACAAGCCTTCTCACTTAATGATCTCTCACTGTATAAAATAAAATTGGCATGATAAGATCATTCTCACTATATAGATCTTTTAATGTGACCAGTCCTTTCTCTGCCCAGAGATTAAAAGCAGTATCTATAGTAGCGGGTGTGGACATATGATTTCTCATGATAGGGGCATACAGTGAGAGATCATTAACGGAGAAGGCTCTAAGAGGTTCGAATAATTGGAATTATTATTATAATAAAGAGATACCTTATGTTCAATGCCTCTTCTGTCAATTCCCCTAATGGTAACCTGTTCACACAACGCTATATGTAACGCCAGTGGTTCGATTACTAATGCAAATAGAAGTGGCGATAAAGGACAACCCTGTCTCGTGCCACATTGTGAATAAAAAAAAGGAGCTAAATGATTATTCGTATGTACTGCGGCCACAGGGGATGTATAAAGAACCTTAATCCAATGTATAAATTTTAAACCAAACCCAAATTTCTTCGAGATATAGAAAAGATCCCGTTCCCACCCCACCCGGCTTTCTCAGCATCGATTGATAGTAGTACCTTGGGAATTTTTAAGAGCTGGCATATATTAAAAAAACTATTGTGGATTCTCGATAAATCCAGTTTGATCACTGGGGGCTATAGAACGCAGAACATTTTCTAACCTACGAGGCAGTATTTTAGCAAGAATTATACTGTCTACATTAAGAAGAGCGATTGGGCGATAAGAGCCACAGTCAAGATCATGTTTATTTTTCTTCATAATAAGCGATATAATTGCATGTCGCATAGGTGGAGGCAGTGTATCAGAAGAAAAAGAGTCCTTAAATACACTTAATAAAAGTGGAGCTAATTAATTTGTACATTTTTTAATAAAATTTGCTCGGGAACCCGTCTGGGCCAGTCTGATGTGCCGTCTTTTGTCATAACTGATGAGCCGAAGCTCTCCCGGCCGAGCCTTATAACTATTTCGACGTATAACCAGGAAGCTTTCTGCTTTTCTTACAAATCAGTGTGATTTATAAATAAGACGTTACAGACTCCACGTTCTGGACAAAACCAATGGGTTAGACGTGTGCATATACATGTGAATTGTGTAAGAGTTTGTTTAGAATTTGAGCACTTAAAGCACTTGTATGTTTAGGACCAACCGAGAGAAAATGTCTGATCCTGTGTTGAAACAACTTTTTAAAAACCATTGAAAGAGAACAATCTCGTTGTGACACCAGGACTCGGTAAGAGCACGATAGAGCGCTATAGACTAAATGGGTTTCCATTCGAGCGTATGGCAAATTTATAAATGAATTTGAGAAGTCAGCATCTGAAGCTGAATTTCTATCATCTACGGTCATGCGAAAAGCCTGAACACGATGTAAAAGTGATGAAGGCTAAAAGACTACAATATACAGAGTTCACCGCTGTTTTTGTCATCTGATAATGGAACGAAACTAGCATCAAAATAGAAATATTTGACATTCGTGCTTCATTCATTCTTTTTCAGTAACTGCTAGTTTCTTTGTATGTCCAGACTGGTACCAATTCTACGCCACCGTTATCCAGCCGTAGAAATATATCTTATATGCCTTTGATGCTACAGCATGTCTATGCTTAGATATATCTACATGTAGCATTTTAATTTGATTTATGACATCATTTATTCAGAAACCCTGTTTCTTTCACTCCATGTCTGTGCTTCATGGTGCAGGAGGTTGTTGGAACATTAATGTGAAAAACTGATCTTTATCACAGCATGTGTTTTATCCATTTTAACCCCCCCCCCCCCTTGTGTCCTTCACGATTGCCTTTCAAGCTAAGTATAGCCAAAACAAATTGATGGCTAGAAAAACAAGACTTCTTTCAGCCTTCACGCACTTATATTAATCTCCAAAATGAGCAGAACTGCTAAAATTGCAGAATATTGTTTATTAAACTGGTAACTGATTAGAGCTGACAATGATTCAAGACTTCTCAGTCTCTTCTAACTACAAATTAGTTACACTATAGTTGTTACTGCAGAATCTATAGTAGTTAATAAATATTATATTTTATGATGAATATCTGAATGAAAAGCTGGAACTTAAGGGGTTTTAAGATTGTACTATGCTTCCCTTGTTATACAAATCCAAAGGGAGCTTGACAGTGGGAATGTATTGTATTTCCTCGTACGAGTTAAAATAGCTGAACTGTCTTGACTTAAAATAGTAAACGTTAATCTTCCTTATCTCTTAGATATTGACGAATGTGCTGAGACCTCAGGGATCTGTGGCGCTCACTCCATCTGTAATAACCATCCCGGGACTTTCCGCTGTGAGTGTATAGATGGCTTCCAGTTCGGCCCCGATGGCCGCACATGTGTCCGTAAGTGCAGCTAATAGTTTGCGTCACTCTGTGTGTGTGTGTGTGTGTGTTTTGTCATTTTACAAACAACTACAGGAAAGTACCACAGCTTAAAGAAGGTAGACAGGAAGTAGCTTGGTTATTCCCGTCTCAACAACATGTCTGTGTTTTTTCCGTTATAGAAGTGCACCATGACCACAATCACTGTCATAGGGGGACACACGACTGTGACATCGCTGAACGTGCCCGCTGCAGCTACACCGGCGGATCAACGTACACCTGCTCCTGTCTGAATGGCTTCACGGGAGATGGCAGAGTGTGCCATGGTAGGAAGTTTGCTTAACAGCTGTGTGCAGTATGTGTTTTTGATGCAAAGTTTAACAGCAACAACTGGATTATAAAAAAGTAGGACACACACCTTTACATAATGAATCACTTTCGCTGCTATGGAAACATGGATATGTAGATGAATTCACCCTAAAGTTTATAAAACAAAAAAGTTTTTTCATGATTAAATCATTATCGGCATTTAATTACAGTGAGCAAGATTTTTTGCTTGTTTTGTTTTAAAAACACCAATGGAGCTGAAAATTTCTGATGATATGACAAAACATTTTGCATCATAAAACCATATGCACATACAGACCATGCAGTATTCATATTCGCATATTCATAGGATGTAGATTTTTTGATCAGGGTAAAAGCTTTAACCTGTAGTATCCATTAGTCTGACAGATCTACGGTGAAATACAGTCCAAAATCCTGACTGTGCTATCAAGCGTTGTTCTCCCAGCAGTTCCTGTGAAAACAGAGCCTTCCTGCAAAACAGAGACACAGCTCTGGGTTTGGTTCCACTAGACTGCTCTTTACTGTATTATATACAGGGACTTGACATTGCTGTGCTAAGCAGAGTGCAGTGAATAAGGACCATGTTATAGAGCTAGAAGCTGAAAACAGAATCTGTTATGATACACTGATAACATTTCAGAATTTCACGTATCAGCATACAGTTCGTCTTCGTTATGGTACCGTATACAGTTTTGGGTGTTTTTATTTCATTTTTTTTACGAACGCTTCCAGTGCGGTTAATTATTTGTCACGCTGTACGTGCAAATAGACGACTGCTTGAAGCCGTGGGCTGCGTCCCAAACTGCGTACTTACCTACTATATAATAGCCGAGATACATGTATTTCACCTACTTTATATAGGCCTATAGCAGGTAAATACGCCGTTTGGGACGCAGCCGTGCTCTCTTGTTTGCCATAAAACGGTTGAGCACTGCCGTCTGTGTACGTGTCCTGTCACAAAATGCGGCGAAAACTCCCACACGCCGTTAATAATGTGATTAAGGTGTTTACATGTCTTTAATGCACCTCGATAATTCAACTAAAACAGGAATACTCCACATGTCTTAATTCGATTTGTGTTTACTTCGAGTATGACCTTAAATGGGATTAAGGTCATTAAAAATTGCTGTTTACATGCCGGTTTCTTAATCAGAGTATTGTCTTAATCGGGTTAATATTGGATTATTGTTGCCCTTGTAAACGTGCTGAATGTGTGTATGCAAGGTACTCTGTGATGAACTGGTGTTCTATGCAGGGTGTATTCCCGGCTCACGCACAGTGTTCACGGGACAGGCGCCAGATCCAGCTCAACCCAGACCAGGATAAAGCGCTTACTAAAGATGGCTATAAGGAACACCTGATATTTACTTGTCATATTTAGTGTTGTATCAAATAGAATTATTTTATCCTCCGTACCACTTTGATATATCTTTCTCGCTTATATTAATCAAAAATAATAAAATCATGTACAAAATAATAATAAAATGAAACCAGTTCTTGGTAGTGGACTTTTGTAGACAGTTAATGTACTTTTAACCCTGTTGCCAATCTGTGTCCTTATTAGCACAGTAATACATGGCCTTGAAGCGGTCTGGGCTTTATATGGTATACACCCACGCTCCACTGGGAAAGGAAATGCTCCGACCCCGGGCCCCACAGCTGTGCTGGCTGGTTTTTTTGTTTGTTTTTTTTTCCACATCCCCCTTCCCTTCCCTTCCCATCTTTCCGCACTCATTGCTGTAGTAAAAAATGCTTTTGGACTGAATCCAAACTGAATCGTTTCGCATTCATGGTGAAATTACAGCTCGGTGGAGCAGGTCTGAATGGTCTAACCCATACTATGTTGCAAAATGAAATTCCTGTATAAGCCCTTGGGAATGTAACGCAAGCTAAGCTCGAGGATGTTTTAACAGATGTCCGCTGATTTGTCTTTTCTTTGCATGTGGTGTTTCCATTGAGCAGGAAATAAAAGTGATACCGCAGTGAAGTGTTTTTGTGTCTGGAATTTTGTGCACACTTTTATACAGCCTTTGCTTTGTGTTCTTTTCTCTCGCTGTGTTTGACAGATATCGATGAGTGCCAAACGTCCCGTTGCCATAGAGACGCCGTCTGTCACAATACACATGGCTCTTTTATCTGTCAGTGCAATGTAGGCTTCTACGGCGATGGCTTCAGCTGCACGGCTGATTCAGGTAGGAATGGTGTGTGTGTGTGTGTGTGTGTGAGAGAGAGAGAAAGAGAGAGAGAGAGAGGATAAAGAATAAAGAGCTGGACAAGTCAGAAATCAGTCTTGTATGTTTGTATGTAGGTATATATTTCCTGGAAGGAACCCCAAACAGGAATTCTCAGGGTCAAGATAAGTGCATACAGTTACAATTCAGTTTTAAATGAAGATAAGATCATGGATACACATCCGTAAATAATTGCCGGTTGTGTAAAATGGCAGCCAGAGGGGTCTCTGTGAGAGGATCTGGTGATACGAGAACACCCCATAAGCCGGAGGGAATACTGGTTGCTTTTCTGTTTCTTTACTGATTTGGAATGGTTTCGCTGTCCCCTTACTGTGTGGGAATGAGTTTCTGGGTCACAGTGAGTATGCGCTTTGTATATAAGCCCTCTCGGTTGATGACAACATTTCTTTCCCTATGTCAGTGTACCAGCCTTCAGCAGAAGTCGTGCACATATTGTAGGATTTTGACAGCAGCTCTGTGAGTTTTTTTCCCCCCTACAGATCTCACAGAGGAATGGGAAATTGTTGCAACTGTTACGACCAGATTGTGCAGCTGCTCTGGAAAATGATTGATTTTGTCATGTCCTCCCGGAATTGAGTTGTTTACCAACATTATGACCGTTGTCCTGTTACATCTGACCACTTGTTGGGCTTGCTCATAGTTCTAGGATTAGTTTAACCCTTCTGATGAAGTGTATAAAGCCTGTGTAGTTTTACATCTGCCAGTCAGAAGACACTGTAATTCACTGTGATGCCCTGCCCGGAAATACAACAAAATTCACACTTCTGAATAAGCCACTCTGATCGATTTACGAGAGCAAATCACAGCTCTTTATTTCACCAACAAAGATGGTGCATGTAATTGATTATCTATATAGAATTCGACAGAACTGGACTATTCAACAAATAATGAAATGCACTAACACTTTAACATTTAAAATGTGTTGTTTATCAGTTGTATACAATGTATACTATGGTGAAGATGCCGTGCGATGACGATGGAATAAGTTAAATATGACAAACAAACTGAATTGCTTTTCAATAGTAACATGCAGTAGACACTGCACACTGAAAAGCAGAACTGTCATTAAGGGAAAATGAGGCTTGCAGTCCCTTCTGTCTTTCTCAGATTACAACCACGCCCTTGAGTAGGGCTTAGGGCTGTGATTGGACAGTGATTGCATTTCAGTGTGGCACGTCTGCAACAGATAGATGACCTTGAAATGCAGTAGGAACATGGAAATGATGAGACGTGATATATTCTGTTCTTTTATACTGTATGGATGTTAACGCCACCTTGACAACAATACTTTCAAACTTCTCGCTTTCTAAAATTATAACCACGCCCCCGAGTATAGCTCAGGGCTGTGATTGGACAGTGATTGCATTTCAGTGTGGCACTATTGCAAGTGAAATGCAGTGCAACAGGCAATTACAGAATTCATTTCTGATGCAGTCAGCGTTTAATTCTTTAAAATCAGTAGCTGCTGACCGTTTTTCATTAAAGAGCTCAGGCGACATATGAGCAATGCAGTGAAGGTCTTGCTTTTCACTGGAGCCCGTTTTCTGCAGGTCCATATTAAATATACAGTTTGGGTTTGATTGCTTTTCGCTCTGGCATGGAGTTATCTCCGTAGTTGGTTAATAGCTGGTTAATACCACCTACAATGAATCTTAAAATCCATAAAAACCAAGTTTCAGAAATGAACATGTTTATTTTCTAGAATAAAAAAAAACATTTTTAATATTATGTGTAATTTGATTGATAGCACATATACAGCCCCAGGAATTGTTGCTATGTTCTGACACAAAAATCAGACCTTGTTTGCTGTAGGACTTTCTGATTTCAGGGCTGGTATTTCCACAGTGACGCCTTGACAGTTACGCCTGAGGTTTTCTTGTTTTTTCGTCTTTTTTATGACTCCTCATGCAAGAGGCATTTATTCTTCCTGTACATGTCTGGGTTTTTTGTGTTTATGTTCAGACTTCTGCTGCAGTACAGAAATCACAAAGATTTTTACCCTTGTCTGTTGATTTTCCACATATTGATCTGGCGTTTATAAACTGTAAAGTATAGGATGTGTGTGATCATGTGTGCAGAATTATGGCAGACTGTGTTAGGGAAGTGGTTGTGTTGTGACTGGTATGTGGTGTACCACCGAACGTCTGGAATAGCGAGTCAGGCGTAGTAACTGTTTCAAAGCATTTTTAATCTTACTCATCTGCTTGCCCAGTTCTTTCACTGTGTTTGCTCACCATTTTGCCATTACTTATTTATTTCCCTAAAGCACCCTAAAGTACAGTGTGTACTTTATTCCTGTGTGTATGTTGCAGTGCGTGAGAAGACTACATGCGAGAAACACAGAGAGACAGCCCTGGCAGCCACGTCTACCTTCTTCCGGCCACGGCCAACGGTGGGCCAGTTCATCCCCACATGTGACCACAATGGAGCGTATTCGCCAATGCAATGCCACGACAGCATCGGCCAGTGCTGGTGCGTGTACCCCAATGGCCAGGAGATCGCTGGAACCCGAACCGGACCAGACAGCAGACCCACATGTAAGCATGTAAAAATATCAACACACCCACACACAGTTGGTGCTCTGTTGTAAAAGTTCAGTGTCTTCAAATATCGCAATGTGATATTATTGTTATATCGCCCACCCTTACTATGCACCTGCTCATTAGCATTGTGCTCTTGCTAGTCCGACGTAGTCAGATTCCTCCTTGGACCACTGATTTACAATTAGAATATCTCATTTTGCTATATCTTCAAGGTGCATGACTTGTTTTAATGGTGCTCATGAAAATACTTTGAGATGTTTATATTTTTATCATGGCAACAAAGTCGCACTACTGCCCTGCTCTTGCCTTTATTGTCAGAACCCTCAATGAGAGTGACACCTTGTCAGTAGGAAAGAGCTTGTAGTGTTGTGTGTCACTTTTAGCAACACACTTGTACAAAATATACATTTGAGATCATAATACAATGCTGCTTTTGTCATACAGTACGTTCATCGTTTTGTTGTCTGCGTCTAGGTACGGACTTTGTCCCTGTGGGCCCCACCACCAGGCCAGATGTCAGACCACCACCTCCAGGAGCTAATCTTATTTTTGCCCAGAATGGCAAAATTGATCACATCCCCCTGGACGGCAGCAGCATGAAGAAAGAGGAGGCTAAGACCATGCTGCATGTACCAGTGAGTTCCTACAGCTTTGCGAATTTATTAGGGTTTCTTAGTTTCCTGAAGTTCAGTTTTCTGCAATAACGTGACCTCCTCGATCAAATTTTTTTCAGAACTGTGTGGACAGAAAAATCTGATCAAAAATCCAAATCAAACCTGAGCCAGGTTTTTTTTTTATTTTTTTTTTTTACATGGTCTTAGTTTGGATACGTATCTGAGAAGTGGCCATGCGACATGAATGAGAACGGTCAGATCCGAATTGAATGTTGCTTTTTCCCAGTGCATACTCGTATATCACTGTCTTCTTCATCACCTAGTGTCTGCGGAGCTGCAAAACGACAATGGAGGATGGGGAAATTGGTGATTTACTTGATACTTGGGGAAGCAGTTCAAGCAAAATTGGAAGGAACTTACTGAAACTGATGTAGTGAAATCATTAAAGACAGCTACTGTATGGGTCACTAAATGGTCTAAATGTTCACTGGCAAGATGGATAGATCAGATCTGAGCAAAAAATAAATAAATTCCAAGTGTACAAAGAAGCATGTAATGTGTACATACACACAGTGGTAATTTCTTAATAATGTGTGGCCGCAAATTAATATATTATAGCCACGAGTTAACTTTATGGCTACAAAGTACTTAACTTGTGGCAAGTGTTGTACTTTGAAACAAGTTTGAGAAAACGAGAAATGAATGGTATTAGACCGTTCTGGCCTCAGAAAAATACGGATTATCATGGACATGATTGGTAATAGTGCACTTCAATCTTGGAATGCCGCACGAAGACAAACCAGTCACCGGCATTGTGACATGGATACACCATTAACCCATACCACCTTAAGCAAATTCTCAAAGCAAATAAACTTTTAAACCCATTGGTGCCAAATAAACAACAGGTGTGCATGTGTTAAGTGTGACATTCCAACAACTTATTAAATCGTAGGTTAAGGTTACACACTTCATAGTCTTCATAGCCTTATCTCATCAGAGCTTCTTTTAGGTTGCTGTTTTTTTCACCCCACGATGAAGCAGAACCACTCACCTCTGCCGCTTTTCCTTAAAGGAAACACGAGGTGTATCTTGTTTCAATAGAAGGGTGTGGGGTCAGCTGGCAGGAAGGGAAAACTTGATAATGATCTTTTCATTGCAATTGCAATTCAACATACGGGTAGTAAATGAGTCTAAAAATGACAAACCGCACCTTTAAGACTATGAACCAGGACCACGGAGTGGTGACGAGCATGTTTTGTGGTCTGAACGTGCAGCAAATCTTAAAAATGTATCATAATTCTTTAGTTAATTCAATCAAATAAAGCATACATTTAACCATTAAATAATGTGTTAACACATCTCAAGCAACAATGGTAATGGCATGTGAACATTAAACGCATTCTAATGATTTACTTAAAATTTTGGGTCACATGATTGTACTTTCACAATATCATTGTCAAAATAAAAATTCAGATCATGCAACTTCGTGTTGAACATTTGACTTGTGGAATATTCCTAATATTCCATAGGGGTGAATGGGTCTCGGTAACAAGATTAAGTGAACGGTGTAGATCTAGCAAGTGGGACATGGCCGAAGTGCTGTAGATCAGTATTATGGTTTTAATTTATTCATCTGAAACACGCATATACTGTAGATTGTTGTGAAGGACATTTTACCTGTTTAAAACCTGTTTATTTGTAAATGTGATCTTGGTAGGACCCCAGAAGTGGAATTGGCTATTCAGTTCCTTACTTCCTGTACAAATCTGAACTGCATTATTGCACTATGCATTCTTTATTGGTTATGAAACCAAGTTTATAAAGGAAATCCATATACGTCATAAGAGTGTATATCATTTGGCAGATTTTGACTTTTAATGGTTGACCAAAATGCCACTGAATTTGTAACACCCACTCTGAAATGCCTTACATTCCTTTCACACAGACCAACTATTCTGCGGTCACCTCACAACAGCCAACCATGCCTGTCTTTTTTATTGTTGTTATGTCTGCGGATAAAGGAGCAGTTTGACAAAAAATCATATTACATAATGGACCCTTTAAAACAAACGTAGTTGATTATCCAAAGGCGTGTTTTGTAGTTATGATGTTAATGTAAATAATGTTAAATATCATTGTACTTGTACGCAGTCATAAAGCTTGCAGTGCTGATGTGTTCCGCAGGATAAGGTGGTGATTGCTGTGGCGTACGACTGCGTGGACAAGATGGTGTACTGGACTGACATCACACAGCCATCCATCAGCAGAGCCAGCGTTGAGGGAGGCCAGCCCACGGCCATTATCACAAAAGGTCATTGATTTATTCCCTTCAACTCCGAAGACTAAAAAGTCCATTTGAATAAAAATGAATTCACTCAAATTCATTGTAGAAACATCTCATTCCTACAACTTAGCACCTCATTCCTACAATTCTCTACTAAGAAATTCTTAGCTAGCAACTTTAATGGCACGTTTCCTTTATTTAATGTTCTTGTTGCAAATATGGTAATATGGATAATATATTATCGAAATAGGGAGGCACGATGGCACCTCCGGGGTTGGGGGTTCAAATCCAACTTCCACCCTCACCCTGTGTGTGCAGAGTTTGCCTGTTCTCCCTGTGCTTCGGGGGTTTCCTCCGGGTACTCCGGTTTCCTCCACTAGTCCAAAGACATGTGTTGTAGGTGGATTGGCATTTCCAAATTGTGTGTGAATGGGTGTGCAAATGTGTGTGTGATTGTGTCCGGTGATTGGTTCCATCCAGGGTGCCCGCTGCCTTGTGCCTCGAGTTCCCCTGGGATATGCTCCAGGCTCCCCTGCAACCCTGTGTAGGATAAGCAGTATAGAAAATGGATGGATGGATATTATCCAAATTATGTGCTCTAGATTATTGCTCTAGATATATTTGCTCAAATATTTGCTCTAGATTACTGATCCAAAGGTTTAGGGTTCAAGCCACAGCACCACCACACTGCTACTGTTGGGCCCTTGAGCAAGGCCCTTAACTGCTACTTCCTAAAAAGCATGGATATGTGAAGAAAAAAATTCATAGTGCTGTAATGTATTCTTCTAGCTGAGCACTTCTGCTTCTTCTAGATGTACTTGCAAACAGTTGATGTTTCAAATCGAGCTGTTTAGTTAGTTGGCATGGCAGATCTAGATACCTCTGAAGATATGTTCTCTCTTTTCATGCTAACAGATTTAGGAAGTCCTGAAGGATTAGCGATCGACCACCTGTCCCGAAACATGTACTGGACAGACTCCGGATTGGACAGGATCGAGGTGTCTACGCTAGATGGAAAGCATCGACGCATGCTCTTTGACACTGACCTCTTAAACCCCAGAGCCATCATCGCTGACCCGGTCAATGGGTATGCGCTGAGTTCACATGCCTGTAAAGTCTGAAACTGATGCCATGTCATTTTCTGTGTGCCATATTATTGTACACATTCGCCACCATTTAACCAGGAAGGCATATAATGAAAGATGAAATATTTATCATGATTCTTTATGCCAAACAAAGCGAATGATCAAAGCACGACTGTTATACCAAGAGCTCTTGTTCCATCCTTCTCCCTCCTTCTCAGACGTCTATACTGGTCAGACTGGAACAGAGACGGCCCTAAGATCGAGATGTCCAACATGGATGGCACAGACAGGACTGTACTTGTGAGTGATGACATCGAACTCCCCAATGGGCTGTCCTTTGATCAACATACCAGGCAGCTGTGCTGGGCAGATGCAGGTTGGCGATTTCATCACATTAACACCACAACATTTTCTTTAGAACCTGACGTAAAGTGACTGGGAATAATTAGAGTTTGTATGTTGCAGGCACACGTAAGGTTGAGTGCATTAACCCTTACACTCGGCTGAGGAGAAGGGTGTTGGAGGGACTGCAGTACCCCTTCGATATTGTTTCATATGGAAGAAATCTTTACTACACAGACTGGAGAAGGTACAGAAGCACAAAAAAAAACAACATTTTTTTTGTTAGACACTTTAGGTGGAAATCTATGTTGTTATTGGATTTGATTTGAACAGTGTAATTGAAAATCGCATATACACTACCGGTCAAAAGTTTAGACACCCTCATTCTTTAATTTTATTATCTTCCCCACATTTTAGAATAATAATAAAGTCATCGAAACTCTGGAGTAACACAAGTGGAACTATGGGAATTATGTTGTGATAAAAAAAATAATAATTTAGTATTTAAGCATCTTTAAAGCAGACCCCCTTTTCGCCTAGAATTTCCAGAAATGTATTCTTGGCATTTTCTCACCCGATTTCTTGAGGAATCTCCCTGAGAGGCTTTTTAAACAGTATTAAAGGAGTTCACACCTACGCTCGACACTTACCGGCTGCTCGTGGGAATATTTCGCTCCGAGTCGTCCGTTTAAAAAATATATTTTTTTTGTAAATAAAATGTTCGTTTTCTAATGAAAGAAATGAATACGTCGGCACAATTATATTTTTGAGATATCATGAGAAACATTTCAGTCCAGTGTCTCCAAACTTTTGACCGGTAGTGTACGTCTGCGTAATATCAGCAAAAACAAAGCATTACTGTGGTAATAGGTAAGGAATAAACACAATGGGACATGCTGTTAAAGAAAAAGAAAGAATGACAGGGTGGTGTGAGGCAGCTGGACGCGAGGCAGACTTACTTTTACCACCCATAATCTGATTATTTTCCAATAACCGTATGGCCCAAAGTATTTAGCACCTCATAAACCAGAGCAATTTTTTTTAGATTCAAATGTGTTTAAATGCTAAAACTGAAAAAATTGACGGTCCTAGGCTGTAGAAATGAAATATTATTCCTAAAACAATGATGCACTTATGTCTGATTATGACATTTATTATGCAATGCAGAATGTTTCAGAAGAGCATTCTCAGAATCAATAGTTGTTGTTTTTTGTTAGCACATCCTTATTTGATCCTTCAGTCCAATGATCTATTCCGCTTTGTCATTTCTGATAACGTACTGTTTTACTGACACAAATGCGCCGAACAAATGAAACAATCAGCCGCATCTGAATGGAGGCTCTCATGTGAGTGCCGACCTCCTCGGAATTCGGTTTGCTCGCACTGGAATGTGCTGCTTCACTCGACCTTTAACCCACAGATCAATGTTCCTCCACCTCGACTGCTCAGTTAACGCTGCTTTATATGGTCATGGTTGAATGTTTGTGTGTGCCTTGTGTACGTTGCCTTTCTAGGCAAGCTGTGGTATCTGTGGACCTTGCGGCAGGGAAAGAGGTGGATGAGTTCCTGCCTCAGAAGAGATCGCGCCTGTACGGCATCACCACCTCGTACCCACAATGCCCTCAAGGTTTGGCTTTTTCAGTTTTTATTAAGGAGACACTGATATTCCAGGTGTCATATTTCTTCAAACACTGATCAAGGTGTGCTGTTTTTCATTTTTATGATGATGAAATAGTGCAACTATATTACAGGTGCATCGCAAAAAATTTGCATAGCGTGGAAAATTTTTTTTCCGTAATTTAATTCAAAAAGTGGAAATTTCATGTATTCTAGATTCATTACACATAAAGTGAAATATTTCAAACTTTTTTTTCGTTTCAATCTTGATGATTACGGCTTACAGCTCACGGAAATGGAAAACCCAGTATCTCAAACTATTCGAATAAAGAATTTATAATGCAGAAATGTCGACCTGAGAAGATTTCTAATCAGCTAATTAACTCAAAACACCTGCAAAGGTTTCCTGAGTCTTTAATCTCTCAGTCCGGTTCAGTACACAACCACAGCTGTAACTATCCAGCTGTAAGGAACAACTTACAGAGAGAGACTTGCATTGCAGATGCTCCACGAAATGGATTTTGATAAATGTGTGTAATTGTCGATATGGTGAATTTTTCAGGGAGGAGAGGTTTACTTTGGATTTTTTTTTCGGAAGGAGTGTCCAGTTAGAACTTTTAGGTTTTCCGACATTTTAGGTGTAGTTTTAGAACTTTAGGTTTTCTTGAGGACGAAGTGTGATCTCTTGGTAACATTTACCTTCAAAGAGCGAGAAAAAAAAAAAAGAGAAGTTAATGAGGAAACATCTGTTAATAGGTGTTTATAATATAACTGAAATTCCACAACATTAAGTGTTAACTATAAACGAATGAAATTTATGAATTAATAATAAATAATATCTGTAGGCTGTGATGTAAGAGAAATAAAACTCTTCTGGACGCACTGTTATCGGGGAAAAAATATCAAATAGTAATCTTTGTCGTTGATTATTTTTCCATAAACTTACATAATAATGCAAAACTATTTTTGCCACTCGTAGTCCGTGCACGTGTTCATTTCATGATTGCACTTTCTACCCAGCTGAAAGAAACTACTGCTCGAGCAATAACGGTGGGTGCTCGCACTTGTGTCTGCCACGGCCAGGCAGCTTCACCTGCCGCTGCCCTGACGCCCAGGACACCACGTGCAACGAGAGCGCTTGAACGATGGACACGCAGGTGTGTCAACGAGACGGGGACAAAGCAACACCTGTGGCACATAATTCAAGGATTTAAAACATCGCATATTGTAATTAGGGAGAGAAGATCCATTTCCTATCAGCCGCTAAACCCCGCCCCATCACTAAGTCCTGGGACACTGCAGATGTGATGTAGTAATGTGTGAAAGAGGAATAAATGAAGTTAGACGCGGTTACGAGTCCTGTATAAACTGTGCGAGGAGGAGGTCTCGTGATAAAATGAGATGAACAAGAGACCACAGAGAGCTGGGATTGACTGCAGAAGGAAGGAACATTGTGCTTTTCAAACTGTGACCAAAAGGGACATCCAGGGGTCCGTGAGCCGGGGCAAGAAGGTCAAAGTCAAAACGGTTCTTGTTCTAGTTGATTGTTGAATTATTAAAATCGTTATAGTTTCAAATTTATGTCAGCATTCTATTAACTGGTTATGTGGTAATTAAGTGATTGATGTTTATACCATCGACAGTAACTGTATTGACATCATCTGTGAAAGTCTTAAGCCATCTGGAGACAAAATATAGCCATACATCTGCATTTTAGCAAGCAAGTAAATACCATGTTTTTTGTTTTTGTTTGGTTTTCCTGTGTTAATACGACTGTATATGGGGTGTGGGGTGGAAGGGGTGGGATAGTTATGGGCTGGATATTATCATTATATTAATTATTTACATTCATCAATATAATAGTTACAATTATTTTCCAATGTTGTTAGATTACCACTTTTATATTGTAAAGTAATTGGCTGATATAAGAGTCACTATTATAAAAATACATTTCAGGTTAAAAGAAACAACCAAAATGAAATGTACACTTAACTTCTCTCCCCAAATGTAGTCCATCAGCAAAGACATTTCTTCTACGTTATTACTACAAAGAAAATGTTGCTAACACGTACGCGCACAGCCTCCAGTTTAGCATTATACTAATCTCACAAGCTAGATTTCTAACATTTGCGAGAGGAGAGGGGACCACAGCCAAGATCTGCCTACTTCACAAAAAGAGCCAATCTGATTGACGTGGTGGACGACCGACCACAGACCTTATATTTTGACCTGCTTCAAACAAAACTCTTTAATTACTTGATGGAATTGAGACAACATTTGCCAGTCCACTGACTATATCTTACTCCAAAAAGCTTATTGTCATGGTGTTCAAAAGCTGAAAGGCAGAGCTAATCAGAATGCAACCTGCACGATCCTGAAGCTTGTGACCAGAAAAATGTACAAAGGGTATAAGATATGGCAGAGCATCTGAGGTTCCACCCACAGCTCCATCTACACTTGTCTGGCCACAAGCTTCAGGATCTTGAATGCTGCGATCTGATTGGCTGTTTGCGCCACTGGTTCCAGATGGGAAAACAAACATTTGAACACAGTCAACTTTTTGGAGCAAGGTAGAGTCTCTATATTTAAAAAGAAAAAAAAGGCCGATCTGTGTGGAGAAAGTAATAAGTGCGTCATGATTGCGACATGCACATTGGTATACTGATAGCATTAAGCTTTTCTTACTTGATAACATCATTAGCCTCATTAAACTTTCGATATCAGACATGTCTTTGTTTATTGGCTACACTTGAGGTAAATGGGAAAGCGTGTTCATTTCATTATTGTTGAACTGTTTAAAAATGTTCACATTTACAAGCTTTAAGCTAATCGGGGTAAATGCCAAGGTGCTGTCCATCTGGATCGAGCACTGCTGGGGAGTGCGCTGGCCTTACTGACCTCATCCGCCATATGGGGCATCACACTCGCCAAATTATGCATTAGATAAAGTTACCATGTACGTGTTGATTATGCAGCTGGGGAGAGGAGGTGGGAATCATCGGATCACTTCCAATTCATACAGCTGTCTAATAAAACATCGCCCCTTTTTTAAGACTGGAGTACATTGTGTTTGTTTTTTTTAATTACATGATTTAAGGTCCGTGCCAGTGGTTCTGATGACAACATGTGTAATATCGTGAGAACTATGTGGAACAGGAGGAAGGAGTGTGTTTGATGACTGGCAGCTGCTGGAGCATGAACAGGCTGCCTCTCATTCCTGCGCAGCTGCATGTCTTCTGCTGCTTATCCATCCAAGCACTATAACTCAGCCCAGGCCATATGTTTCTGCTCAGCCTGCCACATATGAATGTACACTACATCCCATGGGAGTGAGCTTCCTCTTCAGAAGAATGCATCTTGGCTTATGCATACAAAAAATTTGAAATGGAAGACCAGCAAGAAAAGCAGTGACTCTTCTGTAAGATAGTAACTCGGATGCTAATTGAATTAGTATTAAACGTTTAAGAGCAAGGGCAGCAGGTATAAATGAGCTAGCAGGGCGAGGCCTGTGTTTCACCGATAAAAAGACATCAGTATAAGGTTTAATAAAATCAGATTAATTCCTCTTAACATCTTAAAGAAAATTGTTTTAGATTTTTGTGGAACCAAGAGGAACAGCACCACCATTGGTTGTAAGAAATGTACACAATCATATAAAGAAGAAGCAAGGGGATTGAGAACCTCTGGGGTTCCTGAAAATCCCGCCTCCGCCCTGTGTGTGCGGAGCTTTCACATTCTCCCCGTGCTTCGGGGGTTTCCTCCAGGCACTCTGATTTCCTCCCGAGTCCAAAGACATGTATTGTAAGCCAATTGTTATTTCCAAATTGTCCTTAGTGTGTCTGTGTCTGCGATTGGGTTGGGGAACCTCTTTCAGTGTGTCCCCTGCCTTGTGCCCCAGAGTTCTCTGGGATAGGCTCCAGGCTCCCCCTCGACCCTGTGTAGGATAAGCGGTATGGAAAATAAATGGATAGATGGATGAAGAAGCTAGGCTGGAGCTAATTCCTTTCTAGCCCAGACTGTAGAATCATGCAGTCTATAATCAGTAATAGTTGCATCAGATGATTACACAGTGAAAAATTGCCCGTAGATTTAATCTCATTGTCGATTGTTCCTACATCATTCTTATTAGGTCATTAAAGTGAACTCATGATATTATGCATTGCTTAACCCTAATCGTTGAAAGATATTAGATTTTAGCCTTCCATCTAATTCCAGGACAAGCACCGCTGGCTATGAGCCACATTTTCAATCAGATAATGTCATTTATGTATCACTAACTCTGTTACTGATTTCACTTCACATTAGCTTTTGCTAATGCTATACATTCTTATTAACTAGTACAGTCTCTTGTCACCGGTGCCATCTAGTGTTGAGATCTGATTACAGAGTGCAGTAGTACAGCACAATCAGTGTTCTGCCTGTTTTAACATACTTCATCACTTCAGCTTTTCACTACAGGAAAGACACCATAAGAACCGTTCTTGGCCACAGTTCCAGAAACTGTTGAGGCTTTACAAGGTTTAAGAAATCTTTAATTTTGCTACTTCACAGAGAGAGTGCTATTTAGAGAGGTTCAACATTGGGTAAAATTGTTGTAGAGTTAAAGTGTGAGTGTACAGTAATCCCTGGGAGAGAGGGGATGAACAGTAATCCCTGGGAGAGGGGGGATGAACAATCACATCATCATGTATTCTGGGGATTATTGTATTTTATGCAGCTTGTTACTTGTCACTGATTTGTCAAATGTAAGCTTCACATATAAGAGCAATTACTACCAGTTCAGTTTACCAGATGTTATATACACTGACCACAAAGTATACTAACAGCCACCCAGGTGTGTTTTTGTCCCATTTCAAAACATTTTCTGATGATGGTTATTAAATTTTGGGGGTAGGGCCAAGGGCCAGTGGGAAAGCTGAAGGAAGAGAGCAGAACAGTGATAAACCAACAGCAACCAAAGAGGTGAAGAAGAAGCAGCTGACAAACCTGGTGAATTATTCTCCATCCTGATAATTAGTTTATGTTAATTAGTTTTGGATTTGGTTTCTAGCCAATGACTACAGCTGTATATTCAACAACATACCACATCTCACACAAACTAATACATCTTACACAAACTTAACTGCTTCTAAGCCACCTGCCCTGGAAAGCTGCAGTTTGATAGGAAATGATGGAAACAAAGCAGGAATTGTTGGAAATGTGCCTACTGTTAGAGCAGGGAAAACACAGATTCCTCTCTACATGATCTAGACAGATTCTGAAATCAAGGCATAACAACATCTAATATTATAACTTTACTCTGTCCTTCGGCAGACAGACACATGAAAGGTAAGACCACAGGAGCTGTGTTCACGCCATTCTCTCTCAAGACCTTCCAGCATCAGCAGTGTCATCCAGACATTGGGAAAAGATGGAGAAAAGAGTGGGAGGAGCTCACGTTGTGCAGCGTTCTGTATTAGCGCATTATGGCAGGTGACTAACAATCACCCAGAGTCCACTGGGCCAGAGTCAAACTGCGTCCTCAGGACCAGCGCACCAGAATTCTGTCCCCATCTTCTATCGAGTAGAACTGCAGTGGCTTCAGGTCATTTTCAATTGCGATCTCTTTACCTGCCACCTACATTATGACGGCGAGACAGACAGAGACAGAGATAAACTCAAATACTGCTCTCTCTGAGCTCCCAGTAGGAATCATATTTATTCTTAAAAGATTAAGTCTGGTTAGCCGATTTTAACATATTTTGTATTAATAATGTACATTTTTGTCCAGTAGTCTTATCTTTTCCAGACTGGGGCTGTATACCATTTGATCTGTTAATTGTAAAATGCAAGCTTGGCCTGTGCCAATATTAACGATGGCTGTCTATTTTTCTGCATTTAAAAACAAACAGACAAAAAAACCTTACATTCTGAGCATTCTAAATGATTTCCAGATTACTCAGAATTTTGATCAATATAAATTTTATTTTTATACATGTTTCATATATATATCTAAAAATAAAATTTTAATTGACTTAATATCAAATAGATTAATGCATGCCAATCCACAGTACACAGACATCACAATGGGCATCAATATAATTGCAGTATGCTATATGTATGCTTATTATGCAGCCCTATTTAAAAACAAAAAACAAAAACAGCAGCACATGACAGACAAGAGAAAGTAGAGGAGGCATCATCTACCATGAGGTCCAGGGCCTGAGCCTGAAAACTTCAGGGAATATTCACAGAAACGTGTACTATTTTGGAACTTAAATCAGGGCGTGTGAGAATGCAGGCTGTTACCTTTGAGCTGGTGTAGGTGAGCTGTAGCTCAGCACCTGGTAGTTTCAATAATCTACACAGCAGCCCCTTCACTTTCTGAACGATCATCGAGTCTGAAAGAAGCAACAAAAGCCACAAATTTTCAATCAAACCAATGCAGTCAATTTATTTAGAAACATAATGATTCTGAACCTTCTTACCTGGAAGCTTCTTCTGTATGGATTTCCTCTCTGTGTCCTCAGGACACTCGAACGTAATCGCTGATGAGAGACAACAACAAAAACAACGAGATATATATAAAGATTTATTTAGAAAGATGCATTTGAGATACTGCTATGAATGATGTAACTCACTCAGAAGCTGGTCTTTCAGAGCAAACGGTTTCTGCTCCTTCAGCTCAGCTTCATCAGGTGCACCATATTCTGAAAAACATGTCACTGTATCACGTAGCTATTCACTGCAACTACATCTCACACATTTATCACGCTGCATCAGTTTGCAGTGACAGAAGTGTGGCAGTTACAGCATGAAGAAGGCTGTATAAAAGAGGTTTATTATGAGTTAGTAGGCCTGCTGACTCACTCTGGATAAGCGTCAAGTAGCGAGGGTGCTGTGCTATAAACTCTGCACTGGGTCGGTTCAGTGTCGGATCTCTGTGGCCTCCAGCCTGCAGCCAAGCACGACCAAACTTCTTACAGTAATCTAGCTCAGCGCCTCTTCTATCCACCTGCAGCACCTGTGGCACAAAACACTCGGCATGAGGGGTGTTGCTTGTAAAGATCGACCGATTGATCGGTTTTGCCAATTAATCCGCACAGATTTTAAAAACGTTTTAAAATTTGGCATTCAGTGTGCTTACATGGACAACAATATAATATTAACCCGATTAAGACAATACTCTGATTAAGAAACTACCATGTAAACAGCAATTTTTAATTACCTTAATCCGATTAAGGTCATACTCGAAGTAAACACAAATCGAATTAAGACAGGTGGAGTACTTCTTAGTCGCATTATCGAGGTGCATTACAGACATGTACACACCTTAATCACATTATTAACGTCCTGTGAGAGTTTTCACCGCATTTTGCGACAGGACACGTGCACACACGGCAGTGCTCAACCATTTTACGGCAAACAAGAGAGCACGGCTGCGTCCAAAACCGCTTACTTGCCTACTATAGGCCTGTAGTAGGCGAAATACATGTATCTCGGCTACTATATAGAAGGTAAGTACGCAGTTTGGGACGCAGCCCACGGCTTCAAGCAGTCGTCTATTTGCACGTACAGCGTGACAAATAATTAACCGCACCTGAAGCGTTCGTAAAAATTAAAAATAAAAATGCCCAAAACTATATACACGGTACCATTACGAAGACAAACGGTATGTTGATACGTGAAATTCTGGAGGGACATCGGACGGCATGGTGCGGTGACATAATGACGTGTGCCGTTAATCTAATTATGTTGTATAACATGTAAAATGGGTCCATTAAAGGAGTATTCTAAAAGCGACTCATGTAAACACCTTAATCACAATATTATCTTACTCAGAGTAAGGTCAATAATTAGATTATTGCTGTCCGTGTAAACGTAGTCACTGACCAATTTTGTTGTGTTATTTGAATTTTTTTTAAATTCATTTTATATGTCTCTATTTTTATTTGTTATTTGGAGTGTTACTTTTTGGTTCAGTTTGGATGTATATCTTTTGTTTACTTTAATATTTAGTAAAGTTGATATGTATTCATATTTCTATATTTATTTCATTAAAAAAAAAGTACAGTACATGTACTTCATGGTACAGTATCAATTTTAAAAACTATTGGTTGATTAATTGGTTATAGGCAGGTACCGTCCAATTTAGCTATCAGTATTGGTAAAATCCACTATCGGTGGACCTCGAGTTGCTAGGCAGCTAATATACTAATGTGCTAAAGTTTGCATCCTCCTTGATTTCTAGGTAATACAAATAAAAATGATTGGAATTAGATTATGTTGACCATCCACAATACACGTCCCTACAAAATAGGTGTTACTATGGAAACGATAAAGAATGAGCGCATTAAATTATCATGTGATTTGAACTACTGTTAACTAATCCAAAACTGCACTCTACACATCTATGACCTATCTGCATTTACACAGTATTGATTAATTAATTAATTAATTAAGACTCTATGAAACACACCTGACTCCTGTTGAGTATCTCCAGCTGGCTGATGCGGGCGATGAGGAGCTGCCAAGTTGTCTCTCGGTTCTTCTCCGAATCCATCAATGGGTTTCGACAGCAGGATAACTGCACCAAAGCCCTCAGCTTATCCAGCTCATTAACAACAGCCCACTGAAAGGCAATGACAGACAGAAGCCATTTAAGCTATATACAGTTCATCAACTTTACACTGGTTTACCTTTACTTTTACTAAAAAGGTTAATACCTCAGTAATTTTATTATCATCAAGCAAAAGAATCTTCAGTGCAGGGAACGCTGAAGTCTTGGTGCCTTTGCAAGATTAAACACATATTATTTAACATTATTAGAGATTAATGTGCAGTGAAGAAACATATTAAACAAAATAAGCATTACTCATCCTCAGAGAGGAGGCCAATTCACATATTTAACGGTTGAGTTTATCATTTTTAGAGCCCTCTTCTGCCTGCAAAGGGAATTACAATTTCAACTAGGGTTGTGTTTTAGGAAACAGGCCAAACTGACAAAATTTTTTAAAAATAACAAAGTGCACCTTTAAGAGACAAATTATAAAAATGTAACTGCTATATAATAAATAGCTGATCAGAAACTTGAGACATAATATAAATAAAATTATTAGGCTTCAGTATGTGGTTTAAACTAAATTTGGCTATTATTTACTGCTGGCATCATGAATTAAATGTGATCTTTTTTTTCCTTCCATTTACAGCGAATATACTTGTAAGCAACTTGCCAGGGTGATGCTATAACCATTTGTATATCAAATCCAGTAGAATTAGGATCAGACCTTTATCATTTTAATCTATTTCTATTAAAAATAATCTATCAGCAATCTATCTTAGCCTAGAAGATATTCGATTACCTGGTAATGTGTCATTGAACTGAATGTCAGACAGTCCTGTGCTGCAGAGGTTCAGCTTCTCCAACCTGAGTTTCCAAACAAAACAGAAAGAACATTTGTAACAAACATGTAATGCTGATCATTGTGCTGTGCTACAACATGTTGAAAGCATTTTATGGTTTTATGTTCGTGAAATATATACACTACCTGGGTAGATGTGATAACTGTAGTACACTTCCCTGTGTTAAATTGTTGTTGGACAAGTCAAGAACCTTCAAACCTTGCAGCACATCTACAGGCCTAAAAACAAACCTGATTAACGCCTCTGATTTTTATATACAAACAACAGTCTAGAGATCTGGTACAGCACAGATAACATCAAAAAAGGAAAAGTATATAAATAAATCACTATATTATGCTGTAAACAGTTGAACACACCAATAATATAATAAAATAAATGAAATATCATTTGGAATGTTCATCTTTCTACTGACACCCTAATACAGAAAACATAAAACAGGCATGCAAGACAACAATCAACTACAAATGTAGTTTGTAGTTGACCGGAAGACTAATTCACATGTGGAGTAATTACAGCAGTGCCTGACCTTTTTAGTTCAGTTATATCATTATCCTTGAGAACAAGCTCTTCTATTTGTGGCCACATGGGGGCACACTGGAGCACCTGCCAAGGATATGGGAAGAGCAATGGATCAGTAAGACTTGTGATAAGTGTAAATACGGCATGTGCATTTGGAGAAAGATGAAACAAAAGTACATAATACACTTAAAAGATGTGCGTGTGTGTGTGTGTGTAGAGAGAGAATTGTGTTGTCCCCTACCTGAGACCAGGTGATAGCACAGCCGTTAAGCATCAGGACTCTTAGATGGGAGAAGGCGTGGCTCATGTTGGACGGGTTCGAGGAAATCCTTAGTCGATTATGGCTATAAAAAATGAAGAAGCATATCAGAAAGGTTAGTAATGCTGTAGTAGTGTTTTAAACCTGTGATAAGGAAAATGGAGCTACTGAGAACAAGCACTGATTGTGAGATCTATAGTGACATACTTATGATGGATGGATGTGTGAATAGATAGAT
This sequence comes from Ictalurus punctatus, assembly GCF_001660625.3. NCBI lineage: Eukaryota > Metazoa > Chordata > Actinopteri > Siluriformes > Ictaluridae > Ictalurus > Ictalurus punctatus. Next base: position 22,641,329 of record NC_030425.2, read on the forward strand.
GAATGGGTGGATGGATGAACGGATGGACATAATTGGAATGGCTGGATATAACTGATGTAAGTAAAAGATAGATGGATGGACATCATTTGGATGGATGGATGGATGGATGGACAAATGGATGGATGGATGGACATACTTTGGATGGATGTGTAGATGGATGGAATTAATGACTGGATTGACGGATGGATGGATTTAATGAAAGGAATTGATGGGTGGAATGGATTTAATGGATGCAATGGTTAGATATACTGATGTATGTAATGAATGGATGGATGAATGGATGGATGTAATTCATTTAATGGATGGATGTAATGGATGGATAGATGGAGCAATGTAATAAGTGGATGGATGGACATAATTTGGACAGATAGGTGGATGGATGTAATTAATGGATGAATGAATGGATGTAAGTGATGAATGATATAATGAATGGATAGATAAATGGATGGATGGATGTAATTAATTAATGGCTGGATGGAAGGATGGATACCTACCTGAGATAGAGTACCTGCAGTTCCTCTAGCTGCTCTGTAATTGCTGCTACAACCTCCCACGAGCTCAGAAGATTTCCAGACAGATCCAAAGAAACTACATCTGAGGGTATGTGTTAAAGAAATGTGCCAGCCACACACACACACGCAACTCAACGGAAAGTCTACCTGAAGAAAGTTTCCTTTCATTTATTTAAGGATACTGGGTGTGTTTTTCCTGATTTCATTTTCAGGTCCTGGACCTGACACTCCACAGTTCATGAGAGCGATCTCTGTTAGATTCTCCAATCTGTTAAAAAATAAAATAAAATAAAAAATAACAACACACACCAATAAAAAAAACCCCTCATAATTCTGCTCAATCTGAATGAACTGCCGAGCACGTCACCTTTCATACAACACTTCACTCTCACATGTATCTTATTACTCACCTCTGTTTTTCTACAATGGACTCAAAGCCGACCATCTTCACAGTCTTGGTGGAAATCGTTACCTCGTCTCCAATGGCGTCCTGCAGCTCCATCTCATAGCGCTGCTTTACTGCAGACAGGTAGTCCACACCAAAGCTGGCTTTTTTAGGTCGCACGAACGAGCCACCTGTTGGGTGACTTATGAGACCGAGGACAACACAAACAGAGTGTCAGCACTTCCTCTAACTATTATCACTCATTCTTTCTTTCTTGTACAATCAAACTATCTGACAAGACAACATACCTGAACACAATGTTATATTATATAAGATTTCCAAACAATAAGAAGAACTGCAAGGGCAAAAAAGGTTTGTGAAACGGATTACAGTGGGTTGCATAAGTATTCTCCCCCTTTGAACTTTTCCACATTTTGTAATGTCATAACCAGGAACTGAAATGGACTGGGATTATATGTCATGAATACACACAAAATAGTCCATAATATAGAATTGGACGAAAAGATAGACAATGTAATTAGCAAAAATATTCACGAATTTAAAAACATAAACGTTGCGTTTGCATACGTATTCATCTCATCGCTGTGAAACCCCTAAAGGAATTTTTGGCGTAACCAGTTGGGACAAAATTAAACCACCATATAAAGGCATATTAGTCTAAAATGTCTTTATTGCAATTCTTGTGAATATTTGTAAAGACATCTTGTAGATTATAGATGGAGATTAGGTTGAATAATCTAAATCCTTTCAATTTTTCATTCAGGTAAGGATTGCCAAAACTGTCAAAATTATCACACATCAATAATTATGAGATTGTTGGGGTGAAGAAAAAAAAAAAAAGCATCCTGGCTTGAGCATTTCCATTATGATCATTACCTGCACGTGAAGTATCGAACTTCTTCATGACTTCCGTCGTGTTTACCTCTCTCTGGATTGTCCCACTCCACACCAAGCCACAATCCTTCAGTTTAAAAAAACAAAGCGGTTCATGAAGTGTGATCTGTGACCTATAATCAAGTCTGCAAATGTATTATTATTTTGGTGACTACTATCTACAATCAATTGCTACTGTTATGGTTATCATCGACTAGTTACTATAAATGTTATAATCTATAAGTGTCAAAATATTGGTCATTAGTAGATATGTTTTCTTCTTAAGCTTAACTGGTGGTGCACTTGAATTGAACAGAATTAATTTCATAATCAGATTCTTAACATTTAAGAAATTCCCATTAATAATAATCTACAAGTAATAACAAAAGCAGAAGAAAAACAAAAAAAAATAAATAGTACATAACAGTTCAATGTGAATTTTCTTAGATAACACTATAAAAACAAATCTGTACTGCAATCATAAAGGAACCCGTGACTGCAAAGAATTTAAGCGATATAAGACAATCAAAATGGAATAGGGAAATACAAAACCATCAGTGCTTCAAATCTCACCTGTGGTAGGCGGAACTGTCCCGACGTATCGCACCGTGGCCCGTTCTCCATCACACAACACCTGCCTGCCCACAGCATCCTCAGGCACCTGCTCCATCGTGTGTTGGTCCTGCCCTTGAATCTTCATCGCATACTACACAGCACCAAACATAAAGTGGAGGAAATATTTACTACACAGTCCAGCATACATAAACAACGTAAAGGTGCAATCATCCATTTTTTTTCTTACTTGTACAAATAATCTGGAAAATATTATTTTTAAAAGCAAATAACATCATATAACATAACGTGCAGCTTCAAGAACCGGCACTGCACAAATGTATTAATAAGCAGCTAAGAAACCCTGTTTGGAGAAGTGTCTGGACTTCTGGTCTGGAGCACTTGTGTGTGTTTGGATGGGCCTCCAGTCAGTCATGTTATAAACACTTTTCTCTGTGGGCTCCTGGGGGTGGAGCTTCGTGAACATGGGTGGAATTTGGGGGTAAATGGTCTGCACTTATATAGCGCCTTTTAACCTTAGTGGTTCTACAAAGTGCTTTACACTGTTTCTCACACATGCAAGGTGCTAGCCTGTCATTGGGACAGTGTCTTGCGGTTCAGCGTCTTGCCCAAATACACTTTGGCATGTGGAGGCATGTGATCGACCCGCCACCCTGTAACTGGGGGTGGGATCAATATTTATTTATACTGAAGGTCCTACTTCAAAACTAAGTAATTTTTTTTGTTTTGTTTTTTTTACTTCCAGTAAGAAAAAACCCAACAGGGCATGGTGTTAAAAGAAAATGATCAACAATGGGGTAGTGTGATTATTTTCCTATAACAGCATGTCCCAGAGTATTTTATTCAACAGCAGTTCACCAATTCTACGAAGTGTTTTATTGATTAAAAATGTCATTTTATTTTACCCCATTTCGGGTACCCATTTGTCACCCACTAGCTAACTAGCTCTCATGTGCTTCTTATGTTGTCTAACATCTGCGAAACAAGTTAGTTCCTGTTGTCACTAACCGCATCACTCTCTTTTTTTTCTCTTAAAGTTAATAAGAATAAACATATCGTTTTAGAACCTAAAGTGCTGACACTGCAGACCCCGCCTTACAAGTCCCTGTGTTGGTTGTTACTATAGAAACGATAATCTATTAGAATGTGTACATTAATATAACCCCGTGATTAGCCTTGCAGCCGGAACTACATTACTGTCAGAGCTGCTGTTATAGAAAACCAGATCAGCTCTGTGGTGTTACAGTTAATAAAACACTGTAGGTTTAACACAACAGAATATTGTAATGTTACACTGCATTAATTCCTCTCTGAATACATGAAGATATATAGCATTTCTTTTGTAAACCATAAAGAAAGAAACAATCCAAACTGATGCACAATAGTACGGAAACATTATGTAGAACACTTCAGCGAGCTCGCGCTGTCTGACAGAGTTATTCTCCTGCTAACAGCTGCTTTAGCATCATGTTTGTTTATTAAGCTGACCGAAACGTCTATCAGACCAAACCCAAATGGGTATATTTATACATATATATTTATATTAATTACACCAGAGAAATCAAATGAGGTCATACCTTGAATCAATTTCTTTCCATGTTTTAATGCAACCTGCTTCGATGTTTCTCTTCCATCAGTTACACCTCTACCAATACGAAACAGTGCACACAAAATCACGGTCCGTAAAAACACACCCACATCGGAACTATTACACGGTGCCTCATTTTCTTATTTGTGCTCAAACTTAACAGCTTAGTGTGTTGTTGTAATGTGTATTGTATTAATTATTTTTGTTGTTTTAATACATATAATCTAAGTACTTAATCGGTACTTAATTGATTGAGCCAGCCCCGGAACGTAGGATTTAGGCTATTGTTTTCAGAGGGGAAAAAGAAAACTGATGCGCGGGTAGAAACGTGTTTTGGTGGAGTGTCGCGAAAAAAGCGTTTGATTTTCAAGTTTTGTTGGTGTAACACGAAAGTAAAAGGCGAACGATTTTCTCTCTTTAACAAAATAACAAAACAGAATTAACAAAATATGTGTTTATAAATCATATCTACACATCGTTACATATTTATGTCAAAGTAGCTCTCGAACAACCCGAGAAGAAAGCATGAAGAAGAAGCACGCTGCAAAGAGGTTTGGCATTGATATATATACTCCTTTACAGACAGACGAAAAATAAATCGTTTCTTACTTTTTTATGGTAGTGCAATCGTGCTCTTTGATTGAGACCTTAAATTGGGTATAATTGTTTATTTGTGTTGACGTACTGGATATTTATTTGGCTCCTGTTTTAATATATAGGCAATAGAAACCTACTATTTTCCATATACTATAATATGGAAAATCTGAATCTAGTTATCAGACAGTTGCTTTCTAGGTTGAATAGTGCATAGTGCACTGCACAGGGCACATGTTCCCATGTCCTGGAGAAACCCCCGTCCAGGACATTTGAGTGTTTTCCCTGCCTGATTTAACTAATTAGATAATTAACATCCATTCTTAAGAGGAAGTGGGTGTGAGAAAGCTGGGAAAACACTCAAATGTTCAGGACCAGGGTTGGAAACCTGTGGCATTCTGCGTTCATACTTCATACGGATTCATACTCTGTACTTTATCCAGTGTACTGTACTTGGGTAGCAGGGAGAATAGTCATAGGCACAGCATAGTCTGCTGTGTATAAATTCCAGCTGTTTGGTGTAGTGTATCATTTGCTTGACATATTCTTGTGATTGACACACTGTATGACAGTAACGACTGGTTGAGATATTAGATGGGAGGGCTAAAATCTAATATCTATCATTAGCTTGACAATGAAACTGTTTGGGTTGAGCAATACATTATATCATAAGGTATCAGTGGTGTAATAATAAAAAAAAGTCACTAAAGTCCTTTTGTGTAATTTGTATGCTGATAGGAAGCTGTGTCCTTAGTCTGTCAGCATTTAAAAGGCATTTTTGAGATGGGGAAATACTCCATCACCTCAGTGTAAGAAGGGAGTGGGCTTAGCCCTTGCACGGTCATTTACACCAGCCACTGATGGCGTAAGAGTTTTTGTGTGGATGTTCTACTATTTTTCAACTGTTTACGACTGTTTGTCATCTCTCAGCGCGACGGCGGTTGCTGATGCCTCTGAGCAGAGGGATTATGTTGTTGGCCTGGTATCAGACAGCCTGACTGCAGATCAGACAACTCCGGGGACTCTGTCCTCGCTATTCTCAGTTGCCGCCACAAAGAACACACCGCTCTTCATTCCAGCACCAAAAGTAAGTATGCAAGCTTGACATCCGTTAGTACAGAGGTGATAAAACACAGGTCTGATTCTTTAAACAATAAAACTAAATAAAAACAGAGCAGAGACATTTGCTGTTGAACTTCACATCAACACAGACTTCTTTGTCTAAGAAATGACAAGTAAATAAAGGCTTATGGGAGATTTATAGCAAACGTGTGCATAATGTGCTCTTCGCAGGTCCCTGTCACAAAAAAAGCGCAGTGTCAAGCGACACATGCTGACAAATAGGAGAAGTACACTCCACTATGAGCTGACATGACACATTATAACATATACACTGATCAGCCAGAAAAACCACTGACGGGTGAAGTGAGTAACGTTGATTCTTTTGTTACAGTGGCACCCGTCAAGGGGTGGGATATATTGGGCAGAATGTGAACAGTCAGTTCTCGAAGTTGAGGTGTTGAAAGCAGGGAAAATGGGCAAGCGTAAGAATCAGAGCGACTTTGACCAGGGCCAAAGTGTGGTGGCTAGACAACCGGGTCAGAGCATTTCCAAAACAGCAGGTCTGTTCCCTGTATGCAGCGGTTAGTACCTACCAAAAGTGGTTCAAGGAAGGACGGCCAGTGAACCAGCGACAAGGTCATGGGTGCGCATGGCTCATTGATGCGCGTGGTGAGTGAAGGCTAGCCCATCTGGTCCAGTCCTACAGAAGAACTACCTTAGCACAGATTGCTGAAAGCGTTAATGCTGGCAATGATAGAAAGGTGTCAGAACATACAGGTTGTTGCGTATGGGGCTAGCTGGAAGTTGACACGGCCTCCAAATCCCCACATCTCAATCCGATCGAGCAACTGTGGGACGTGTTGGACAAACAAGTCCAATCCATGAAGCCACCACCTCGCAACTTAAATGATCTGCTACTAATGTCTTGGTGCCAGATACCACAGTACACCTTCAGAGGTCTTGTGGAGTCCGTGCTTCGAAGGGTCAGAGCCGTTTTGGTGGCACAAAAGGGACTTACACAATATTAGGCAGGTACTTCTATGACTGATTGGTGTGTGTGTGTGTGTATATATAAAATGCATACATACACGCACTCACATAAGTTACTGGACAATAAACAATGTACTTTAGTGTAGTTGTCGCTATAATAGCCAGTTTAATCAGCCCGAGGAGTCTGTGAGCCGTGTTTAATACAAAGTGAAAAACCCTTCAGAAATCCTTCCATTATTTAATCGCTGATTAATACAGTGCCTTCTGTTCAGTCGGGTAAAGTTCATTATTTTTATACCGGGTAAACAAAATACTTTAAAACTTCTGTACAGATGTTCCCCGTCATCTGTACAGAGTGTCTAAGCGCTCTTCTCTGTTTTGATGATGTGGTGGCACAGGAGCATGGCAGACCATTTAACAGCTGGTGTCTGATTACACACTGAATTGATTAGGCTCTTTATTCAACAAGATCTTTCCAGAACCATAGCCGGGGTGATGTTAGAAAGGAAATAAAAACATTTCCTTATCGTTTTGCTGAAATGCATTTATGATCAGGCTGAAAAACGCAATTTGAGCCAAAACATTGTAAACAAAAAATGTTTTGTCGTCATTTGGGGCTGTTTTGTCAAAATGTAGTCCTAGCAACATCAGATATTTTCCTAGTCAGATGTATTTATATTAATGTATCATAATGATCTCACATAATCCTGATCATCTCAAATAATTGAGATTAGGCCATTATGTAGACACTGTGGCCGGCACAGCCATGTCGTTGTGGTTGGTACTTTTGTCCACTTGTAAAAGCTATCACATCATGATACGTGAGGACGGGGGCACGGTGGCTTAGTGGTTCGCACCTCCAGGGTCAGCGGTTTGAATCTCATCTCCGCTCTGTGTGTGCGGAGTTTGCATGTTCTCCCCGTGCTTCGGGGGTTTCCTCCCCCAGTCCAAACACATGCGTTGTAGGCTGATTGGCATTTCCAAATGGTCTGTATTGTGTGGGATTGTTCCCTGCAGTGGGTTGGCAAATCATCCAGGGTGTCCCCGCCTTATGCCCCGAGTTCCCTGGGATAGGTTCCAGGCTCCCCTGCGACCCTATGTAGGATAAGCGCTAGGGAAGATTAATGGACGGAAGCATAAGGACATTACTATGATATGTGATATGCATCGCAACATATAATTTATCTAACAAACAGCCAGAAGAACAGTAGTGCTGCATTAATGACATGACAATTAAGAACTGAGTGTCATGATATTTTTATTTAATGCCTAGAACAACTAAATTCAAACACTGAAAAGAGTTTATCAATTAAATAAATCAATAATAAACATTACATTATTTAAAAGATTAAATAAAAATGACATCAAATCAACTGCTTCCATTGACTTCGATTAAGTTAGTGATTTTATTAAAAACAAAAAAATTTCTAAAAAACTATCACGATACCAACAATACCTGAGAAAAGTGTATCCTGACTCACTAATTTATAGCAATATCAATATTATATCGTCATATTGTCCAGCCATAGTAGCTATATATTATTTGTAGTATGTAGTAATGTAGACCAACACTGAAAATGATTCGGACACTCCCGTATTAACTTCTTTTGTATCTATACAGCCAGAAGCAAAGGCCGGCTCTGTAAAACAGGAAGCAGGTCGTGTGTCAGGCGGCGGAGAAGCGGTGAAACACAAGAAGGAAAAACAAAAATCAGCAGCTGAAAAGAAGTTGGAGGACAGGTTCATAATGTCTCTGTTGTTGATATTGTTTTGGGTATGTAGTTTGAACGGCTGTAAATGAACCGTCTTTGTCAATTTCCAGGGAAGAAGCCTTAAAAAATGCAGACAACGCCGACGAGGAAAGTCGTCCAAAGAAAGTCAAGCGCAAAGCTCCAGAAGTGGACGACGACGACGGAGAAACGCTAGCAGTGAAAAGGCGTAAAGTTGCCTGGAACAAGGCTGAAGAGAGGATTAAACTGAAGAGAACCGTATTTGTTGGCAACCTGCCCGTTAACTGCTCAAAGAAGGTGACAGAATCTCTGTTCGTGAATGGGTTACAAGTCAAGCATCTCAAATCATCGTCTTTTTTTTATTATTAACCTCTGTTTTTGCAGGATTTGAAAAACATCTTTAAAGATCTGGGAGCAATCGAGTCGGTGCGATTCCGCTCAGTCGTAAGTTTCCTATCACTTTCTACTAAAAGCCAGATGTCGGTTTTGTCAAGTAGTAGATTTCTTATTGTGGTTTATTCCAGCTTCGGGAAGATCCAACAATGTCCCGCAGGCTCGCCGCCATCCGGTATGCAGTGTAATGCACACACGTGCGCGCACACACAAGGTTTGATTTGTTTGCGTTGTCTGTCTGATGACTTTCATGTGTTTGTTTCTAGACGCCAAGTCGACCCCAAAAAAACAAGCATCAATGCCTATGTGGTGTTCAAGGAGGAGGACGGGGCAGTGAGTGCCCTACTAAGGTCATACATTCTGGAATTAATGAGCAGATCTTAGGAAATACAAACAGTCATAAGATTACATACGCCTTGCAAAATCTGTAAATTGTTAATAATTTGTAAGTAAATAAATAAAAATAGGGATCATAAAAATTGCATTTTGTTTAGTATTGTGCTGAAGAAGCTATTTCAGCAGATGTTTACATGTAGTCCATAAGACACAATAATAACTGAATTTACACAGATGAACCGGTTCAGAAGTTTACATACGCTCGATTATTAATACTGTGTGTCGTTACCTGGATGATCACCGACATGATGTTTTTATGTTCTGTGATAGTTGATCATGAGTGCCTTGTTTGTCCTGAGCAGTTAAACTGCCCACTGTTCTTCAGAAAAATCCTCCAGGTCCTGCACATTCTTTACTTTTCCAGTATCTTCTGCATATTTGACTCCTTTCCAGCAGCAGCTATATGATGTTCACATCCATCTTTTCACACTGAGGAAAGCTAGGGGACTCGTACACAACTATTACAAAAGATGCAAACATTCACTGACGCTCAAGAAGGCATCACGATACATTTAGAGCCAAGGGTTGGGGATGTAAACTTTTGAGCAAGGTGATCGGTGTAAATTATTTTGTTTAAAAAATATATATTTAGTACTGCCCTTCAGAACTACATAAGATTTACTTTTTCCCACAGAAGACAAAATAATAATTATTATAAAACAATTATTTTAAAAATTAACATTTTGTAGATTCTGCAAGACGAATGTAAATTTATGACCTCAACTGTATAAGTTATACCACAGCCCTGTTGAATTCTCAATTCTGATTGGTCAAAAGGTGTTGGTTAATTTTCTATAAACAGCAGCTCTGACAGTAGCACAAGTTTAAAGCACAAGTTTCAAGACAAAGCACAAGTTTATATATATGTATGTGTATATGTGTATGTATGTGTGTATATATGTGTGTATGTGTATGTGTGTGTGTGTGTATATATATATATATATATATATATATATATATATATATATATATATATATATATATATATATATATAATATGTGTATGTATATGTGTAATATATAAAACTCATTCTAATATGTTAACAGCTAACTAACAAGAACTTGTACAGCAGACGCTTCACATAATATAAAATCTAATCTTATCTTCAAATAATAAAACGTGGTGTTATGGGATAGGGGTTACTATAAACAGATAAAAAGTACATTGTGTTGTCCTTTAGTTGCTAAAATGGTTAGAATTGGCAATATATATAACACCATATATACACTATCAGTCAAAAGTTTGTGGACACTCGACTGAAATGTTTCTCATGATCTTAAAAACCTTTTGATCTGAAGGTGTGTGATTAAATGTTTGAAATCGGTGTTGTAGACAAAAATATAATCGTGCCGACGTATTCGTTTATTCCATTAGAAAACTAACATTTCATTTACAAAAAATATATTTTTTAAACGGAAGTGTTGGAGCGAAATATTCAGAAAAGCAGCCAGTAAGTGTCGAGCGTAGGTGGGGAAAATAAAATATATTTTTTTATAACGGCACATGCTGAACTGAAATGTTTTATTCCTTACTTACATCTTGGCCGATACATATAGTATGTGTGTGAGATCTGCTATAAATGTGTGACTCACAGGAAATATGTTGCAGGAATGGAATGGAGATCCAGAAAGATTTTTACATCCGAGTGGATCGAGTTTCCCAGCGCAGTTCAGTGAGTGTCGTAGAAAGCTAAGGTTTAAAACTGTCTGTAATATAATATGTGCCAACTGCCCTTTGGAATATACTCTGGTTAATGCTTGTTGTTGTGTTTTGTTTTTTTTGTCCTTTAGTATAACCATAAGCAGTCTATCTTCGTGGGCAACCTTCCATATGGTTAGTTTCCACTCCCAGACACATGTCGTTTTTGTTGTCCTCCTGCATTTCTGTGCATATAAATGATCTCTGGTCGAGTGATAGGAAAACTGTCACAGCTGAAATCTTCGCGAAATACTTCCATCACGATTGTGTGTGAATAATTAGGAGAAAATTGTGTTAGAGAGAGGAATAACACCAGACAAATTTGCATCGTTGCATTTCAGTGTATTTATTCACTAAGCTCCAACTCTTGTAGTTTTATCGGTTGCTGCGCTTAACCAATCACAGTTACTTATGACCTCAGGTTTCTCTGATTAGCAATAGCGATTTTTATGCCTCCGCTTCTAGGTGGTGGATGAGTTCTGTTTTCAGGTTGTCCGCGTGTCCATCCGAGGTTCTCATTAGTGTGATGTCTGAAGAACGAGTGGTTGTAGGATTTGTACGATATAATATATTTGAAAGGTATTTCTAATTAATAACAAGAAGGATCGGTTGTTGCCTGCGTCGAATTCTAGTCGTTTATAAATAATATTGATGATATTATTCTTCCATGTGGGGCTGTATCTTTTCTTTTAAGATATCATTTGCATCTCGATAAGTGAGATTGGATGTATGATACATTTTGTCACTAGTGATTTAGTATGATGATAAAATATAATGTTAGTATTGTGTAAACAATGATGTTTTATTTAGAACCAAAGCCACGCCTCCTTCTGTCAGGAGTGATAGGCACAGAGGCCATGCGTCCTGTCAGGCTGTGGGTTTGGTATCAGACTTTACTAATATAGAGACCTCAGTTTCACCATTAGCTCCCAACTTTTATTCAGTACACATTGTGTTGAATCAGCGCAGCTGTTTTTTTAATCACTTGGGTATTTGAAACTTATCTTTACCCCGCTGTTCCTTTAACACTTTCCTCATTGTTCCTCACAGATATAAAGGAACTGCCTCTGCGCCAGCACTTTGAGGAGTGTGGTAAAGTAGAGGCTGTGCGATTGGTGAGGGACCGAAATACTGGAGTGGGAAAAGGTTTTGGTTATATTCTCTTTGAGGTGAGCGCATCATGTTTCACGATGAGTTTAGAAACAAGGCTACACGCAGAGTGAATGCATTGTGTATATCGTGTCCTTTCAGAGCGCAGATGCTGTAATGTTAGCGCTGAAGCTGAACGGCTCCCAGCTGCTCGAACGGAAGATCAGGGTGAAACGCTCGGTGAAGAAGGAGAAGGTGAAGAAGGAGAACGAGAAGAGGGGAAGAGGCCCAGCAAGAAGAGGAGCTGAAGGGAAGCATGGGCGAGATGCAGCGAGACAGAGGGGACCACAGGCAGCACATTTTAAAGGACCCAAGCATGCTGAACGCAGCAAATTCACAGGAAAGCCCTTCAAGAAGAATCCTGGGACAGGCAACAAAACATCAACATCCTTCATAGGAACTATGGCGGATCCCATTTCCAAAAAGGGAAAAGAAATGAGAAAGAAATTCAAACCTAAGAAAAAGAGTAAACCTGTTCACTTTTAATTCTTTTCTTGATATGTTGTGGATCAGAGTTAGACCGAAGGGTAACTGCAGAGTCATCAGCTTTAGCTGTCTTTTATTTGTTAAAAAAAAAAAAAGACTCCATTATATTAATGACCTCCATCAGAGCAAACACAAACACCTTCAAATGTACTGCAGAGTCAAATACATAATAAAGGAAAAAACACATGAATGGAACTCTAGTTTTGCTTTATAGACATAGGTTTGTACTACAAAGCTGAATTCATTCGCTGAAGAGCTCTAGAGATTCACTGCAAATAGAGTTAAGTTAAATAATGTTGAGCTCAGCACTAGGTCCCTGGCAAATGAACTGAGCTTTGTAGACCAGTCTTTAGGTGTGAGTTGTTGTTTTTTTTTTTTTTTTTGTTAAATCCATGCCCATTCCCACAGAAATCTGACTAGGAAGGCTTAACTCAGAGTGGCATCATTTTCTTCAAGCTGGGAAAAACCATGGATGCCTCGATGAAAGTGTTTTGCTCTGTACAAGCCAGCCACCATTAGTGACTTCATGATGAATTTACTTTCTCAAAACAGTAAACTCTGTAGTTGGTGTTTTAGACTTAACCAACTAATGTGTCTATGCTGATCTAAAGTAAATAGTATTGTTAATTCATTTAAAGTAGCGAAGTGTTATTTCATTTACCGATGACCGTGTGAGCAGTCATGTTGACATGTCAGGTGCTGAACTCAGGGTTGAGAAGTTTGAGTAGGAACCCTGAGTTGAGGCGGCGTTTTGTTCAAGACTAACGCGGTTGGAAACTTTGATTTAGGGTTTTTAGAAGGTAGATCATAGCATATGACCAATCCTGGCCACCCCCTCAGAAAGTTTGACCAATCCCAGCCTGTTTGTACTTGGTAATTACTTAGCTGGGCCAATTTCAATAAAGAAATAAAAGTCACTTAAACCACAAGGACCCTGACCAGGATAAAGAAGACATCGAAGATGAATGGTAAACATGTGAGCACCACACCATGTCCATTTTGCGCTCATTTTAAAGAATATTGCCTGCCTAGTTGAGTTTGAGGTTGTGGCCCACTTGCATAACAGTTAAAAACCTATTGCAACTTTTTAATGGTTTCCCGTGCTATCCCAGTCCTACTGCATACCTCTAGTTCAGTCCCCTGCTCTTTTTATTAATTTTTATTTTTAAACAATTCTTGATCAATAAGTCTGACTGTACTGTATGTATAGAACAAAACACAATCATGCAATTACCCCAAACCATGTGGCAAAATATGGTGTGATGAAGCCAATTCCAAAAGGTATAATTCCAAAATGGTATGCATGGTGCAAAAAAACACCATACCCATGGTGAAGCAGGGTGGTGGCAGCAGCATCCGCTTTTCTTGGGCTTTTATCAGTTAACTATGAAAAGCCTTCCATAAGCAGAGTCAGTGTATTAGCATAAATGTGCAGTGCACAGGGATTACGAGACTGAGTTGGCTCATGTAAACTTATAGTCCGTGACACAGGAACTGTTATTAACGTGCATTGCATATTCGCTGACCTGTTTTTTTTTGTTTTTTTTGCAATAAAGAAATCAGAAGATCATGCTTCGTTCTTATCCGTTTATACAACATTCAAAAACAATAACTCCTGTGTGTGTGTGTGTGTGGACAGCACAAACATCGAAATCACTTTCTGATAAAATAGTTACCAAAACACTGAAAGACATTTCTAGACATCTTGGTGGTATAATTTACAGGCTCTTACTGCCTTTTAGGAAACTTTTCTATTGGATTGTTCGGTGGTTATTTTGCACAATGAATAGAAAGAAACAGTAATTTAAACATGGAGGAGTGAAACGGCTGGGAGAGGGTTGCACTCAGGGAGGGTCACGTGTTCAAAAGGACCTCGTCTTATTCAATGTCGTCATCGCTCAAGCTCTGTGCACTGACGATGCGCTGCAAAACAGAACAAGAACATTTATTACATTCAAGATAAATGCTTACCCTTTATATGGGAATGTTACTATGGGTCACTTGGCTCTGCTTCAGGTGAATCAAGGCATCTGCCACAATGAATTAAAGTAATGACGTTCTGTCTACTAGAACATTGGCTAGCTTTCAGTACAGACACCAAGGCCTCATCAGAAATGTTAGAAACAGAAGGATTTACTCAAACTGAACCTGATGTACACAAAGTGAAAAGCATGTTTGGTATTTTGTTTGTGCTCGTGCAACACTATGCTAATCTACACTCCACTTGTGCTCTACTTGGGGACTACGAGTCACGACCTTAATGAATGAATGTGTTAGTAGCCAACTACGATGTGTTCTCGCAAGCCTGACTTCAAGCTTTTAACTTCAGTCCCCCCAGAATTTTGTGATAATGCGCTTGCAGAAATGAACACAGAATCAAGTAAACGCTGCAATATTTGGACCAAGAGGTGTCATGTGATGTCATCACAACACACATTCAGCCAAAAACACTCAAGTCACATGCGTCAAACATGAGCACAGCTAAAAGGTCTCATTTACCAACAAACATCATTGTGAAAGACCACGCAGAACAATTTTGTGCAATTGCACCAATTCAAGTAGTTTTCCTCAAAAAAAAAAAAAAAAAAACTCCACAAGTTGCATCTCAAATTTTGAAAAAAGCTGCAGTAAAATCAAGCATTTTTGGCCATAACAATTAAAAAAAAAAAACAACCTCTGAAGTCCTGTACGGCCTGGCCTCTAGTGAAAAATCAGACTATATTGTGACCTCTACTTCACTAATAACCAATAATCCATGTTGGACGTACTGTGTTAACTAAACGTGGGAAGAAATCTGGGAGTAATAAAGACCTGCTGTTGTACTCTGTTAGAGACTTGGCCTTAACACGGGCAGCATGAGTACTAAGACCCATAAGATTATTTTCATCATCATGAGTGGCTTGTGGGACACTATTATTGACTGACTAATTAAAGTCCTTTAGGACTTTAAAACATCATGGCTAATTATTTAAGCATCTATTAAGTAAGAATACAAAACACATGACATGATGCTGTTATAGGAAAATAACCAAAGCAGGGTGGTGTGATGTGGAATTACTGTTACCATCACAAAGTGGGTTATTTTCACCTACTCAACATTTAGTCCCAGTCCACTAATCTGATTGGTCGAGCAGCGTTCAAAGAGTGCCTATATTTCTTGTAACCGTGCTGGGACGTTTCACTGTTTGTCCTCTCGTCTGTGTTCACCACGTAACAATTCCACTTCCTAGTTCTTAACTACAGTAATGTAGGTGACATCAGCAGCAGGCATGCCTCACATCGATTTGTACATTCCCTCACAGGTGGTTCCGGTAAAATTGCAGTCCCTTTACGCTTTTTATCTTCATCTGACCAGCTTTCGTATCTTACATCAAAAGTTACATTCCTGAAAAGCATCATTTGCCACGAAATAATTCCACTTCCTAGTTCGAAGTTGTAACTACAGCAGCGTTAGTGATAACGTCGGCAAACGACATTTATTCTGGAATAAAACTTTTTACTTAAAATATGACAAGCTCATCGGATGAAGAAAACTGGAAGCTCCTTTAACGGGAAATGTACACAACATTGTGAGCTAGTCTACGGGCTCTAAAGTGAGTGTGGTTTCTTCGGGATCTATTTCGGAGCAAAAAAAAACAAACAAACAAACAAAAAAACATATTGTAGCCAAAAAGGTCACTTACTCGATATTAATTTCTGGTTTATAGGACTGTCGTATAAAAGCAATATCGCACTCACAATCGTGCAGTTATACTGAATACCTGCGGGCTCATGTCTGCCGATATTCAGTATAACTGCACTCTTGCTCGTGAGAAATTGCTTGAAGTATTTTATTACTCATACCACAGTAATTTGCCATAGCTAACATTTTTAGTTCCCATTATCACCTACATTACAGAAGATTTAAACGGTTCCCTTAATCCGTTGGTATTAGTTGTTGCTCTTAGATGTCTCTTAGACCACTCTTATTTCCTCTTGTAAACGTGTATAAGGATTTTTGTAGGTGGAGATGATTTGTTTGGGTTTGTGTGCATGATTTTAAGATGAGAGTTTAATGCAGTTTCATTTTTCTGTCATATGGACTACGATTCTTTCATGGTTATTTCCTAAAAGAGTCTACATGTGCACATTTAGGCTTCTCCACGTCTTAATAAACGAGACCCAGGTTCAGAGGCAGAACGTGACGCAGGAAGAGACTGGCAGGTTTCTCACCTGGCTGATGGTGGGCAGTTTGGTGAGGAGCATCTGGAAGACGGGTGGAGGCAGAGTCTGCTGCAACACCTGGAGCAGCTGCTGAGGCTGACCACACACTGCTATGGCATTGGTCAGGTGGTCCACTCCTTTCTCATAGTCTCCTGGAAAACACGAGCAATATGAGAGGGAGAACAATGTATACAGATGGCTGACTTCTCGGAGTGCAAATAGCCATTTTATCTAAAGAACCTTCATAGCACGACTAAAGGAAAACATTTGTTTCCAATTGGCTGGCAGATGTACAGAACTCTGTGTAGCAGGACACCTCGAATGTAAATCCCGACAAAAACGTAAATCACGGCTCTGAATAAGCGTGTTGAAATGTAACCATGACGACGAGCATACATTCACGCTTCAATCTGGCCTTCACTGGTGCAGCACTGAATGTCCTTCATAAGAAAACTGAATTACATCAGCTTTAATTGACCGGCTGTGCACGGAACTAGGAATGAAGACGTTCGTTCTTTAACATTCGACTCTCTCTTTCAAAGCAAAGCTCTCCATTTATTTCACAGCAAAAAAAACATTAAAAAAATAAAAATAAAAAATTATTTTATTAGTCATTTGAACAGTATTCCAGAGACAGCTGTACATTGAAATGCCTGTAGTGAGACTATAAATAAATAGTGAGACTCTAAATTTGCTAAGGCACAACGAACAGAAAAGAACACACAAACCTTCTTTAAGAGAAGTGACTAGACAATAATTGCAATAAATACAAAAAAAACCAAATCAAATATAAGATCGGTATATTGCTGGCATCATTTCTGGTAGTTTTTGGTAGACACCTGCAATGTCATTAATTATTTATCCAGAATAAATAGATTAAAATTATTATATAGGCTATGGTGTGCGAAAATGGTTTCAACAAAAGCAACACCACCATAAATCAGTCCATACGGGATTTTGCGTAGTTTTTTTTGTGATCGCTGCACCCAAAAATGCTTCATTTTGCTGCGTTTATTTTGCAGAGAACTACCTGAATTGGTGAAATTGCATTTGCACGAAATTGTTTTGCACGGTCTTTTAGTTGTGTTTGTTGGTAAATGAGACTTTTCAGCTGTACTCATGTTCGACACATGTGAATCGAGTGGGCTTTGGCTGAATTGATTTTGCGTTAATTTCAGCGATCACGAAATCCTGGAGGGACTGATAAACCTTATTGCTTCCGAGATATGTCTTGTAGTGGGGGATTATACTGCTGGGCAAGAAAAATGAGCCAAGCCCAAAATGGCAAAACATGAAGCTTTCAATGGTCTTAAAAACATGAAGCTTTCAATGGTCTTAAAAACAAATCATTTGGTTAAAAATGAGCAAGAATGAAACAAATGCACACCTGAGACCTCCTTTGCCACCTTTTGTGGAAGGGGGAGAGGGGGTTGGGGTATTGGGAGAAGCTAGAAACAGGAAAATTCACGTATATAGTTTTATTGTACGCAACGGTAAATCATAATAATGATTAAAATGTTTGATGCAAAATTCAAACTAACATGTCTCTGTGTACAAAATTAAAATCAAGTAAAAATAAAATAAATAAAAAGCTGTCTGCAGGGAAGGGGAAAATCCATCCCATACTAAGTTACTTTATCTATTTGTTTCATTCTTGCTAATTTCCTCACCAATGATTTGTTGTTAAAAGCTTTTACCATTTTCGGGTTGGCCCTTTTTTTTTTGCCTAGGAAAGCTTTCTAAAGCAATATCACAGCATCTCAATATCAGAAAATAAACTCAGCTTTGTGCTGTGGTGTTCGTTGCTCTGCGTTACACACTGCGTGTTATAAGAAGCTAACACAGTCCTGAGACCGAGAGAATCTCACCCTGCGCCAGCAGCTCTTCTCCCAGCTGAATCTCTTCCAGGAAGAACTTCTGAACCGCTTCGGCATCCTTCAGATCCGGTAGCTGCACACAAGCACACGAACTTCAGAGTCCATCCTATTCATTATACTGTGTTTAAAAAGACAAGTCTTGAACAGATCTCAGGAGCTCAGCATGTTTGTCCTTACCCGTGACAGTCCTGCTTTCTCCTGTGCTGCTTTCTGCTTCTTCCTTCCTGTAAGTGACATTTTCTGTGAATGCTCATCAACTTAAAACTCATTTACAATGGACTTAGATTTGAAAACCCACTGCTTTGACACACACTCTTTATATGAGAAGGATTTTATTCATAAGTGTTACTGTCTTAAATACATCAGGACTTACGGCAAAAAAAAAATTAACACAGACAGTATCAACGCAAAACTATAACATACGAAAGTCTCCAGTTTACCGGATACTATTACTAGAGGAAACGTTATTACAGAACATTTCAATCACATTTAGAAAGGGAAAAACAAACTTTTAAACTATGTTTTGATTGATGTTACTGTAATATCTTAACATACCCTATTAACCATTTTCATGCTTGTTATAATGAAGGAATATGTAAAAACCTGCCACACTAAATGTTTGGGTTAAAAGAAATTTCTTTTTGATTTTTACTTTGTCTGAAGGGTATGCAAACTTTTTGCACTCTACTGTACCTAGCAACATTATAATGAAACAGTTTTAATCCCGCTCCCTCACTTATTTCGGTTTTTTGGTTTGGGCCAGCTAACAAACATTTTCTAACAAACTTAGTTGGTTTGATTTGCCACAGTTTAAACAAATGAGTCATTTAAACAGTGCAGTTACTGGGATGGGTTCCTAATAACTTAGTAAGGCATGGGAATGAGATAATTAGTCACGGTTGTGCCGTAAGCATGGCTAAGAGAACGAGAGATCATTTATTTGAGGCCACAGATAAGTAACATAAGACACAGGGTGTATTTCACAGACTAGCAAATCAGTCAGAGCTGCACAGAAAGAAAGAAAGAAAAAAACACTTATAATATCTGAACAAAAGAACATAATACCAACCAAACATGCACATAATAATAGGATAACGATAATGAGCCTTTATTAAACAGTGAAATTGTTTTCTTTGCATATCCCACCATGTTAGGAAGTTGGGGACAGAGCACAGCGTCAGCCATGATACAGCACCCCTATAGCAGAGACGGTTAAGGGCCTTGCTCAAGGGCCCAACAGTAGTGCTGGGGCCTGAACGCCCAACCAGTAATCCAAAGCTTCAACTGTCCCCTAATATTAATATTATTATATATCACACACCAACCGGATATACTCATAGAAATAACATCCATCCATCATACAGGGTCACGGGGGAGCCTGGAGTCTATTCAGGGGAACTCGTAGGACAAGGCAGAGGACACCCTGGGTACCAACCCATTACAGGGCATAATTGTACATATTCACACCCTACGGACAATTTGGACATGCCAATCAGCCTACAGTGCATGTCTTTGGACTGGGGGAGAAAACCGGAGTACATGGAGGAAACCCCCGAAGCACGGGCAGAACATGTAAACTCCGTGCACACAGAGCAGAGGTGGGAATCAGACCCCCAACCCCAGAGGTGTGAGGCAAACCTGCTAACCTTTAAGCCTCTGTAACCCCTAGAAATAACATTACACATATATAAAATGTTTAAAATGTACATGCCAGATTAGAATTCATTCCAATCTACAAGTTTGAATAGAAAAAATGTAGTAAGAATAGACATTTGAAATATTATGATTTTTATTTCATTCATTCATCTCCTCCATTATTAGAGGTCTTGTTAAGGTGTCCCATACTTATCCCCAAATCATGGCCACACAGTCTTTTTATTAAAATTATTATAATTCCTTGGATAACCCTTAACTCTACACAATACAATATTACTCAGTAGATTACTCTGATTAACACCTGATAAGGGGGGCAGTTAGCTGAATATGACAAAATAAAAAACGAAGAACAAAACTGATGCTCAACGGCTGGAACTGTCACAAAGAAAAACATGAAATCTGGCACAACAAGCACGAGCATGACACGTGACAGGAGTTATCTGAAAAGATCTCAGCCCTGGAACCACTTAGCACTGTTTAAACGTATACTCATGTGTGATTTCCACTTCATTTAACTTGCAGTACTATTACTAAGCCCTTTATAAGTCACTACAGGGATTAAAACTGCAAAATTTGGGCTAAGAATCCCTGCCAAGATAACACAAGCAACACTGTGAACAAGGTATACACTCTGGTTGAATCCCAAATCTCTCCATATAAAACACTACACACAATGTACAAGCCATTATTACATTTCCTAACAAGAGAGGGTCCAATTTGGGATTTAGAGTATAAACTTATAACCTAGCAGTTAGCCGTCACAAATCATTTGTAGTGTTTTTATCTGCATTTTTTCCTCACCACCTATAAAGTGCACCTATTACGGTTTTTCAAATATTACCTTTCATGTAGTGTGTTATATTACATTTACATTCATTCATTTAGCAGACAATTTCACCCAAAGCAACTTACAAATGAGGAAATACAAGCAAAGCGATATCAAGCGGAGAACAATTCAAGTGGTGCTACAATACAAGATTGCAGAGTAGAGGTATAAGAGCCAGTGTAATTTTTATATTATATATAGAGCTGCTTGTGAATGTAAAAAGTCTGCAAAGTTTTAAAAAACGACAAACGGAGATACTGATTCCCTAAAGAAGGAACCGATTCTGAACAGTTGAAATGAGTCGTTAGTAATTCCAGACTTACTTCCTACACAAACCTACATAGGTTTGTAACAAAAAAAACCAGCCTCTGCTCTTCAATGGCTGCTCACTGGCAGCGGTAGACCAATCACAACAGACAGGGACATCTGAGCAATCAGAGCAGAGAATGCTCTCTGAAAGGAGGAGTTTAGAATGAATCCTTTAGTACGGATCATTGAACTAGTCATTTGTGACACTGGAGAGGGGGGAGAGTTAATACTTCCATTTAAATTACGAGCACATTAAAGTGTTTTTTGATCTTGGGTGCATGTAAATCTACTGTATGAGACCTTTAAAACAAAATTAGGCACGTTTCAAAACCATTATAGGTGCGCTTTAAAATGAACCGGATAGTTTGAATGACAAGGCCACGCGAGAGGAGGGGGAGGCCGCTTCACGAGAAAAACCGGCTCACTAGAAAACTGTGACCCAATCCCCAAACTGCCTGCTACATCGGTGGACTACATAGGGAATAAAAGAACAGCTTCCAGCAATTATCTAGTGACCTATATGTCTAAAACAGAGGGTGTTTGGAGCTACAGCACTCACGTTCTCTCAGCTTGCTCTTGAAGTTTGGGTCGCTCCTTCGTTTCCTGTCGAAATAGATACAGTAACCAACCAAAAGCGCCGCACCGACACCGGCCGCTATCGCACTCGTCCTACCGCCCATCATGTCTTCAAACAATCTATTACTAAAGACTATCTTAAGCAGCGCTTATTTTTTTTTAGGGCAATGCGGTTTTGTACATGACCCTCGGATAGACGAGGAGAGGAAGGACCCCGGGCAGTAGGCGCACCATATGACGTCACGACCAAGCTGTCCGTAATAGTGCCTGTTCATAAAAAATAAATAATAAAACATACAGCAAGCGACAGATTCTGGAAGATTCCAAAACGTTGTTATATGCGCAGCATTGCTGTAGAATTAAGAATCAAACTTTGCGCGGTGTATTATTTATTCACTTTTTTTTTTTTTTTTTTTAGCGTTCTGAAAGACTCGGTCTATTTAAAGGTTTTTTTGTGTAACACCTCCGGTTATCCATTTCCGGTTATTTTAGCTGGCTAGCTTGTAGTCATTACAGCATCTACCGACACTGCATTTTAACGACTCGTTGTTAACAATTATGAATTCGCGGAGAACTGGTATCATTTGTGCAGTTAGGGGTTGCCATAATAATTGGTACAAACGAAAACGCTTTTTAGAGCAGGTGTGTTTTGACCATACACCGCGCACGAGAGCTGAATGTGGATGCGAGGCGCCATACAATCTTCATCCTCCTCCTAAAAACGAAGAAGCTCTTCGGTTTTGGGTAAAAGCCCTGAATCTCGAGAAACCACCGAAGCGACCGTACGTTTGCTCTTTTCATTTTGTGGATAAAAGACCTACGAAGGAGCATCCGTATCCAGAGAAGTGGCTGGGCTACGATGCTCCTTTAAACACACTGACGCAGCTTCTCGTCATGAAAACATCAACACACAAAGGTAACTTACACTACTGCGCCTGAACCAGAATTAATGTTTCTGAGATTAACTAGTTGTTTGAAAGCCTAGTGGTGTCCATTGTCCCTAAACAGCAACTCACACAGACAAGGACCTCTCATCACTGTTAGCTGGCTCGCTTGTTGCTAGCAGAAGACTAACATGGTGACGTGTGGATGACGTCATTCCAACCTGCAACATTACTTCCGCGTTTCAAATTAACTACAAAATAACCTCTAAAATAGTTAATGACAAATAAAGTAAAAAGTATATAAATACTCTGTATGACTAAATTTATGTGGACACCCATACTGTATGTGCTTGTTGAACGTCTCATTCCAGATTTAGTCCCCCTTTGCTGTTATAAGACTTTCCACTAGGTTTTGGAGCGTTGCTGTGGGGTGTCCTGACATTTCATCCTAACCGTCAGATTGTTTTACCAAGGCTTACTGCGCATGCGCACATCAATATTGCGACATTTTTGTCACGCTGAACAACACGCCCATAATTTTTTGCTACTTGTTCGTGGACTTGGAATCTGATGGGGGATTTTACACTGTAAAATCATCCTACCTGTTTATTTTATATTGATAGGACAACCTAATAATGTATTTTACATTTTAAAATTAACCTACATGTTTATTTTATATTGGTAGGAGTATCTGATAGGGTGTTTTGCGCCATAATATCATCCTACCGTTGTCTAATAAGAATCTTCTGCAAAGTTACTCTGAATTATTTTACGTAGTCATAGACGCGAAGTGGAAACCCGCAGTAGGATTTTTTGATGTGGTCGGTTGGATTTATAGATATAGCTATAATTTTGCGCTACTGTGGGAAAATCTGACAAGGCAGGAGAAATCAACAGAACATGGGGATTTGTGTTCATTCAGCCACAAAAGCATTAGTGAGGTGAGGCACGGATGTTTGGTGAAGAGGTCTGGGTGCTGTCAGTGTTCCAGTTTATCCCAAATCTGTTCAGTGGGGTTGAGGTCAGTGCTCTGTGCAGGACACTCGAGTTCTTCCAGTCCAACCTCAGCAAACCATATCTTCATGGACCTCGGTTTGTGCACAGGAGCATTGTCATGCTGAAACATGTTCGGGCCTCTTAGTTCCAGTAAAGGGAAATTGTAATGCTCCAGCATACTATGACCTCTTATGAGCCAAGACGTATAGCCGTTCACCCCTGGTATCATGAATAGTTGGATTTTTGTTGTTGTCCAAGACCCATCAAATGGTAAATGGTCTGCACTTATATAGCACTTTTATCCAAAGAACTTTACACTGTCTCATTCACCCATTCGCACACACTCACACACCAATGGTAGCACCAATGGTAGCACTAACTTGCCATCGGGAGCAACTTGGGGTTCAGTGTCTTGCCCAAGACACTTCGGTATGTGGAGTCATGTGGGCTGGGAATCGAACCACCAACCCTACGGTTAGTGGACAACCCGCTCTACCACTCCAGCCACAGCCGCCCCATGTAATGTGGGCTTTTGCATCCCAGACCAGGTCCCAATGTGGTTTGAGTGATTGCATCACAATGCATTTTTGAGACACTTGTGAGTCGATCACCTAGGACGCATGTTAATGTTAGGAGCGAATGGGGCTCAAGACTATGTGGACACCTGACCATTTGTGTACATGGGGTCAGGAATGGGGGTGGGTTTCAGGAGTAAAATAATAATAATTCCTATCTTATTTTCTATTTAACCTTTAGAGACCCAATCTAATACTCCTTTAACACTTAATTGAACACTAAATGGCAGAATATCAGCGTTCGCTGAATCACTACATCTAAAGGCATGTATGGTACTGTCTCGCTATTCTTACCCCTTATGTACTATGAATTCTTTTCCCCAGACGAGACCCTCAGGAGCCCCGAATTTGTGCCATCTCAGTTTGCACACACTTCAGTTGAACAGGAACAAAGAAATGCACGCAACCCGAAGAGGTGTGAACAAACTCTGCAACTTAAAAGAAAGAGGAACTGTGATGCAGATGAAACGCCAGTCCTCAGCACTGATGAGTGCAATGCCACGGACTTGGAGAAAGACCAGTGTGCTGAACACAGCTATTTGGCTAATGTACATTCTCTCCAGACAATCACACCTTGTACCAACACCGCCTGCCAAGCTGCAGTGAAAGCATTAACTGATGAATGTGCAGCACTCCGAGCAGAGATCGCTCGGCTCAAGGAGAAAGTTGATAACTTATCCTTCAGACAGGAGTCTTTTAGGGATAGCGATGAAATGGTGCAGGAACTCACCGGTCTGGCATCGTACGCAAAATTCATGATCGTATTCTCTTTAGTCTCGGGATTTCTGAAAGCCGGTTCAGGCTTGACTAATTTTCAGTGTTTTTTTATAACTTTAATGAGGATGAGATTAAATTTACCGTTATGTTTTTTTGCACACATGTTCCACGTGTCACAGTCCACTGTTGCTGAAGTGTTTAACGTCACTTTGGATGTAATGCATCAAACACTCTGTAGATTAATTGTTTGGCCAGGCAAAGAACAAATTCAAATTAGTCTACCGATGTGTTTCAGATCTACTTTGGACAATTGTACCTCCGTTATTGATTGTTTGGAATTATATATTGAAAAACCCAAAAACATGAGCGACAGTGCTCAGACATGCTCCCAATACAAGAATCACGATACGGTTAAATATTTGATATCCATCACACCACAGGGGGTCATATCATTCGTATCAAAGGGCTTGGGAGGTCAGGTAAGCGACAAGTACTTAACCGAAAGATGTGGATATCTGGACAAGCTATCACCTGGAGATGTAATACTAGCTGGAAAAGGTTTTAATATTATAGAAACCGTGGGTTTGCACACTGCTGATTTGAAGATTCAAGCATTCACCAAAGGTAAACATCAACTACTTCCGCTTGAGCTAGACAAAACAAAAGGACTCATTGCTGTCCAGATGCACGTAGAGAGAGTAATAAGCCTGGTCAGGAACAAATACACGATTTTGCAGAGCACCATCCCCATTTCTTTGTGCAACACAACAGATGATGGACACACCACTACCCTTGACAAAATGGTCACAGTTTGTTGTGCTTTATGCAATATTTGTCCTTGTGAAGTTCCTACAGATTAAACTACCTAGTCTTGGGTGTATTGGTGTATGATTGTAAGTATATGGCATACCACTAATGAAATTCTGTATATATTTAAGACTGTCTATAGGAATGTGTTTGTGTTAGTAATACAGAGAACATTAAAACACAGTGGTTCATTGATGCTTTGGGGCGGTTTTGTGGTTGGATGTTCAGGAGCTCTTCTGAAGCTTGATAGCGTCATGAATTCTGCCTCCAGGATATTTCAGCCCAGAACCTGGAAACGTCTGCCAGGAGGTTCAGACTTGGTCATGGATAGAGCTTTGAACAAGATGATGAGCTAAGTACACTTCCAAATCAGTACATAAATGATTAAGGACATAAGAAATATCTTAGGGGGCTTTCACGCTGGCAGTTTGCATGAAAAATCGGTACGGTAAAGCTGTCATGCGGACCAGGAAGCGCACGCGGAAGCGCACCCGAGACTACCTGTAGATGTTGAGAAATGATACAGTATTGAGGTTCAGGAGAGAGAAAATTAATAATAAAGGTGTTCTGGAACCATGTTAATTTATGCAGCATATCATGTCCACTCATGTCCCTAGCCTAGCTTAAACTGTTCTGCATGGATGAGGGGTTTCTCTAGATTCCTCTAGAAGTGTCTTCAACCTTGGTAGACATTACAGTAAGATGCAGAGGTGGGATCAAGTCATTGTTTTGCAAGTCATGGCAAGTCTTGGCATCCATCCGTCCGTTTTCTGTACCGCTTATCCTACACAGGGTTGCAGGGAGCCTGGAGCCTATCCTGGGGGACTCGGGGTGCAAGGCGGGGGACACCCTAGATGAGTTGCCAACACATCGCAGGGCACAATCACACACCCAATCACACAGTATGGACAATTTGGAAACACCAGTCAGCCTACAATGCATGTTTTTGGACTGGGAGAGGAAACTGGAGTACCTGGAGGAAACCCCCGAAGCACGGGGAGAACATGCACACAGGGTGGGAATCAAACCCCACCCAGATAAGGATGGGTTCTCGTTTGAGTCTGGTTCCTCTCAAGGTTTCTTCTTCATATCGTCTCATGGATTATTTCCTTGCCACCATCGCCTCTGTCTTGCTCGTTAGAGATACATTTATCAATGTAAAATGTATATCCTGAATTTATATATTTGTGTAAAGCTGCTTTGGGACAATATCCATTATTAAAAGCGCTATACAAATAAAATTGAAGTGAATTAAATGGAAAGTCATGTCACAAGTCTTCTTTAATTGTGTTCAGTTGAAATTTGTGACCCGAGTCCACAACACTGGCAAGATGCTCAGTTTTTGTCAAAATAAAACTATTTGCATACATGTATATACAGTCGTGTTGAATAAGTACACCTCATGGAAATTGTTGAATTTTTTTCTTTATTATTTAATTTATTATTATTATTATTATTATTATTTTACATATTTGGACAAGCAAACAGTTGATCCTCTTTGAAACAGTGTCTATTAATAAATAGATGTCAGAGACTGGTGGACAATTATGCAAAATGCCTACAAGAAGTTATTACTGCTACAGGGGGCCAAGGGTGTACTTCCTTTTTCCACACACGAATAACACATCTATTGATATTTCTGTTGAATAAATGATTGAAATAGCAAAATTTCCTTGTGGGTCAGGTATATCATCTTCATTAATAGGCACTATTTCAAAGGGATCAAATGTTTGCTTGTCCGAATATGTCAAAAACGGCAACAATTTCCATGGGGTATACTTATTTTTTCACATAATATATATGTCGTGAAAAAATAAGTATACCTGATGGAAATTGCATATATGTATATATAATAAGTCTATTCATGTTTGAGCTCAAAATATCACTTATTTCATAGGTTATTCTTTTTAGATATAAATTTTGGCTCATTCTCATGAAGGGTGCCAATAATTCTGGCGCATGCTCGAAGGTGTATTTTTCAACGTCGCCTCTGGATGGCAGTAGTAAGCCACGGTAAATAAACCAAAAAAAACACAAGCCTTGACTTCATGCACAGCCTGATTCAACCAGTCATAACAATAGTAAAAAAATAATTTGATAGTGAATGCAAGGTTGGTAATAATATCAAGCGTCGTGGGTGTCCAAGGGTGTGTTCTAATGCGCATGCTGCCAAAAAAAAAACAATTTTTAAGATTTCAAAACACAGTGTTACTCCGTTTGTGTAGACCTCAATCCGAGTACTGTAGTACAGAGTTGTTGTTGTTCAGCAGAAGTGCTAATTAGGAGCAGTGAGCATCAGTTGTGTGTGTTTGAGACAAAGCCCAACCCAGCACCACCAGCTTCCATCAGTGTGTTTGTGTTTGTGTGTGTGTGTGTGTGCAGCTGTTGTGGTCATTCTTTATTAAAGGGATGGCTGACTGACTGCATGTCGTCATTAACCACATGTTTTCTATGGGGAGCTGCTTAGGGGTGTGTAGGACATTTGTACTCTTCCAGCTGGCACACAGGAAGCCTAATACTGGACCTGTTTTGTGTTTATTTAACAATCTCTGTGCACATAAATATTGATAGACATACTTTTTAAAAATGTAAAGTATCTGAATGTTCAGATACTAAACAGTAGAGAGAGAGCTAAATGTGAGATTTTTTTGATGCAGCCATATGGGTGGCTGACAAGCTCCTTTCTTTTCAGCATCACTAAGCTTACGCTTAAGAATCGTCTCATTGGTCGTGTCGCTATCTGCATTAGTTGCTGGACAGTTCGGATTGGTCGGTGCCGGCAGTGAAGTGGACTCCTACACGTTTAACAACCATATGGCAAAATTCATTGATAGAAGATTCAAGTATGTTAGTATGAATATTACAGTCAGAGCTGGGACAGTACGAAAAATTCACAGTATAAGTGTGCAAATGTTCATCAGTACGTCGTGGTAAAAGATCCCACATTACTGTCAAAAAAGAACGAAGGAATGTCAGCTGGTTTAGTTTCAGTTTGCAGCATTAGCTAATGTGACATCATGAGTATAATGATATAGTATAATTATAATAGTATTATATGTATACTATCAAGTAACCGTATACTATCCCTCCATACTTGTTAAGTATGCTAGTGGCTAGTATACAAGATTGTTAGTTTAAAAGCATGGTAGTATGCAAGTATGGTAGTGTGCAAGCATGCTTGTGTGCTAGTATACAAGTATGCTAGTTTAAAAGCATGGTAGTATGCAATTATGGTAGTGTGTAAACATGCAAGAATTGAAGGGTGCAAGTATGGTAGTGTGCTAGTATACAAGAATTGAACTATGCAACTACGGTGGCAAACATGCTAGTATACTAGTCTAAAAGCATGGTAGTATGCAAACATGCGAGAATGAAGGGTGCAAATAAGGTAATGTGCAACTACGGTAGCAAACATGCTAGGATACAAGTATACTAGTCTAAAAGCATGGTAGTATGCAAGCATTGTAGTGTGCAAACATGCAAGAAATGAAGGATGCAAGTATGGTAGTGTGCTAGTATACAAGAATTGAAGTATGCAACTACGGTAGCAAACATGCTAGGATACAAGTTAACTAGTCTAAAACAATGGTAGTATGTAAGTATGCTAATGTGCTAGTATACAATATAATGTATACTATATGTAGTTATTGATGTATGCTGGTATACAAGTATTCTGATGTAATGCTGTGCAAGTAGGCTGACGTGCTAATATGCTAACATACGTGTGTGTGTGTGTGAATACTAGTAAACAAGATTCCAAGTAATACAGAACACTAGTATGCTGCTATGCTAATATGTCAGTATGTTATTGTGCCACTATGCTTGTCTGCAATATTCTTGTTAATATTAAGCTAACATGCTAGTTCGTAAGATTGCAACTGTAGTAGTAAAATAAAATGGCTTGTATGCTGGATCAAAAGTGTGCTAATGTGATAACATGCTAATGTGCAAGCTGGTCTATAAATGCTTTGTACTAATATGTAAGGATGTTAATGTGCTACTAGGCTAATATGTCAAAATGTTAGTGTGCAAGTATTTATCGAAAGTGCAACGTCAGGCGCCTGATGAAGACCTGATGGTCGAAAGGTTGCGCTTTCAGTAAAAAGTGGTTTGGAGCTGTAAATTCAGTGTGCGGACATCACGCTTCTTTTTTTCCATATGAGTATTTTAACAGGAAGAAAAATGGAACGTGTTTACAAGAATCCTTAGAGAAACCCTGGCTATACAGAACCAAACCTTCTGAGAAATCAAAGGGAAAGAAATGATCATGTCCTAGCTATTTTTTGGGAGCGTGTCTATGTTCCCAGGGTCCTATTTTCCTCAGATTTATATGGCACACAATGAACACATGGTGATTTAAAGCTGGAGTTAGGCTTCAGCAGAAGTGAGAGCTGGAACATGTTCATACTTAACATTTTGTTCCTTTTATAACCGATTACTGTGTTTTATAGGCTACAGTGTGGCATTTCTTCAGTTTAGTGTATACATTTCACTATTGTTCATGCATGGAGTTCAACTGTATGAATGTAGACCAAAGCAGCACAAGTGAGGGTTCAGCGGGTGCAGCCTAGTTCATTTTCCAGCCTTTTCATCGATTTCAAGTGTGGATGAAGTAAGGATTTTAAACGAATGTATGTTTTTATTTGTTTAATTGTCTCTTCGGTGTTTAAAATTAAAAGACATTAAAGTCTGGGAAAATGAGTCCTGAATACATAAAACCTTTGGAAAAGTTTACTTAATGTGTGTTAACAGGATACTGCCCCCCCCCCCCCCCCCTCGTTTTGTTTGTTTGTTTTTGCTAACAGGAAGCATTATATTGTGTTTGTGTTTACTGTAAACATTTTACAACATACAAATTCAGTTATATGAGGACTTCAGTAGTAGCTTATGTAGAACACTGGACCTGTTTGTGTGAGTTATGAAAAGGATGATTTGTGTGTGTGTGTGTGTGTGTGTGTGTGTGTGTGTGTGTGTGTGTGTGTGTGTGTGTGTGTGTTTTACTCGATCTGATAATACCTTATCACATCAAACTCTTTGTGTGAGCCAAGTTTCTCTTTTTTCCGGCTGTCTGTCCTCGTAGCCAGACATCACAGCAGTCATACAGCTTAACCACTGGTTTATTACCACACTGTTCCTGGAAGTTGTTTTTACATGCCCTGACTTCACCAACTCCCTCCCTTCCAGAAAACTAATAACTCCCTGAGTCAGAATAGCGGGTGTGTTTGAGTAACGCACATTCCAGACACATTCGCCGACTTTCAAATTACCAGTTCCTGTATTTGCTTTGGTGGATGGGGGGAGGTGTGTGTGGGGGGGGTCTCAGATCACAGGGATCTCCGAGTCAAGTAAGTGCAAGGGCAATAAAAGAGTCGTGTTTGGATCAATAGGGGAAACCCCATAGTGAATTGTATATCCAGAATGTGCTACTGTGATATGTGTAATACGATAAGCCACACTGTAAATGTGTTATTTTCTGAAATATCGACTGAGCAGAGTGTGAGTGCAGCTGCAGCCGAATGGAGAGGGTGCTATTTTTTGCAGAGGAGTGCTGAGTCAGCACGTTTGCAGTAACCTGGCTTACCGCCTTGCTTCTTCGAGGCTGATGCAATTATCTTTCGCTTTGTAATCTTCCATGCTGCTGTAGTGCAAACCGGCCAGGCGGAACTCGTCCGTCTCGTCCACTCACCGAACTGACACACGCCATCAGAAGACACTTTGGAGTGAAAACGAAAATGGCTGCGTGTGA
The DNA here is from genome assembly GCF_001660625.3 of Ictalurus punctatus. Taxonomy (NCBI): domain Eukaryota; kingdom Metazoa; phylum Chordata; class Actinopteri; order Siluriformes; family Ictaluridae; genus Ictalurus; species Ictalurus punctatus. Next base: position 22,672,952 of record NC_030425.2, read on the forward strand.
CCATATGGGAAGAGCAACGACAGCACCAGAGGAGCAGCCACGCCTGTCACACATCACATGACAATAACTATCAGGCTGTGGTTGTGGCCGCCACGTGATTCCCGCATGAATGGTTTAGTTGGGGAGGTTCGGAAGATGACGCCCTACACATACACACACACACACACACACACACACACACACACACACACACACACACACCCTCTCTCTCACTCTCCCTCCTCTTCAGGGCAAACAGAAGTGTAATTATTTTTTACCTAGGCTGCAGCTGCTTTATGTGAACTTTGGCAGGCGCAGTGCAGCAATGGCTCCATTCCAGGAGACAGGAACTGAAAAAATCCCCCTCGTTCTTACGGCTGGAACAATATACACCACTTTTTTGAGTCACAGCCCAGGAACGTCCAGCTAAAGCCCTTGTGGCAAGCAGACTCTGTATTTTCCATGAACTCGGAGTGACTCGTTTGGCTTCCAAAAACGATGTCATCCGATGTGTTTTCAAGGAGGAACACGTAGTGGAACCTGGAACGGGGTCGTGTGGGTTGCTTGCAAAGCTGCTTTCAGCTAGGAAATGGAGAAACAGTTTGAGAGGGAGGGTGTGTTTTAAAAAAAAAAAAAAAAGTGTTTTTTTTTTTTTTCTCTTTCTAGTGCTGGCGTGTTCTTGGCTTGGGGAGCCTATTAGGCCGCTGTGTTCCAGCTGCCGGCCCCGCACTTGGCGACAGTGGTTTTCACGGTCAGTAAACAGTGGATCTCTCTCTCTGTCTCTCTCTCTCTTAGCAAACTCTCCACTCCCCAACTCAAATCACAGCTTTCAGAGGCCCAGGTCATGGGAGGTGAAAACAGCAATGCTTATCCCTCCCACCCTCACTTAAGGGGAGGGGGGGGGGGGGGGGGGGGGTTGTTTGTGTGTGCCAGAGTGTTTTTTTTTCTTCTTTTTCTTTTCACTTGCATTCACAGCTTGTCTTGTTGTGACAGAGCTCGTTTGACAAAGTGGACACAGACTGTCTTCTGTCTTCTTTCAGTAGGGGTAGCTGCTGCACTAACCTACGCTCATCCAACGAGCATGTACACACAAAGAACAGCCATGGTCAAGGTTTAAAAATAATGACTGATAAGATAACTCTACTTAGTAATAGCAGAAACAGCGAGACCAATCAAAGTAATTAAACTCTTTTTTGCTTGGTAGTCAGGTCAAAACTTCAGACTGCTTCCTATTCCCGTGTGAGCCAATAATATAACAAACTAGATACAAGCTTTATATGTTCTAAAATAAATGTAAAATTTTGCTAGTAGGAATTTATTCTGTACGACGACACATAATTTTTCCTTGAAAGACTGAAGGTCAGCAATTCCGCTCGCCTATAAATCAGTTTTTATTTTCTGGCATTGGTTCCTTTGGGATCTGTCTTTCTTTCTGTTGGACATACACCAACACGAATCATTTTACAGAGCTTTCAGAGCCATAGATTTTGTCCAAGATGGAAGCTTTGAGGTGTACAAAATTCACATCGTGTTTTATCAGACAGACAGGAGAGCGGTGTCGATCTGCACCTGTTCGGCCACTTTCTCTTCAGTCCTTGTGTGTTCCTGCCATTAGCATTGGCCAGCCAGGCACATCAACCCGAGCGTCTTGGCAAGGGTCAGTGGTGCTGCAGATGGCCCGGGATTGATGCTCGGCATGTAGCCTCCGCCTGCAATGGATCTGATTAAAGCCTTTGAGAAGAGACAGGCATTGATCACGTGTGGGCACATCCGAGCATACCAATTAGGCCTTTTGAACTCCCTTCAAATTATATCGGGATTGCTTAAATCCAATGATTAAAGACCCACGAATAGTCATTAATGGAGAAAACCATTCTTTTATCTTGTCGTTGGTTTTAAAAAACGGGCTGAGGCGCGATTAGTGCGGATCTGGACGGAATGTGCTACTCTGTTGCAGCACAAAAAAATTTGGCAGATGCAGGCCTGGGGTTGGGCACCATCCAGCACGAGGCTTCTTTCTACGCTCGACGGCCTCAAAAAAGTGTGAGCAGGATTAGCTTTACACTCCATCACTTTCCTGCAGTGACTCGCAGGGCCTCTGCAGACTCGTCGGCAGGGGATTAGCCGGCTGCAGAGGAGTTTCCCATCACCGCAGCCTTTAGCCTGTGAAACTGGAGACGAGGGGGCCGCTTAGAGATGGAGCAGGGGCTCTAGGTCTGTCATGAACAGAGAAGGCGGTTTCCACATGTATACACTTGTTTTTATTAGAGGGAAAATGTGAAATGTGTTCTAGTTGCAGAGCCGGCAATTGTTTTCGAGACGTATTGTGGTGGTTTGTAAACAGATATGTTGATAGTAGCATAATATATATAGTCAGGACTTGATTCATTCCTGAAAAACAGTATTTGCCCAAACTGACGCTCACGAGTTTTGCAGCAACCTGTATGATACTGCTGAACTATGCAGGATGTGTTTTGTGCCAAATTCCTCGGCCTGCATATTGTATTCCAAGGCTTTGAAGCCTTTGTTTCAGGTCAAGACTCACATGAATACGTTGGCACAAGCCCGAGGCCATATTTTCTGAGCAAGTTTGGGAACGCAGATTTGGAAAACATTTCCAGTTTAGTTGCACTTACTTTGCCTCCCCTCATTCTCTCTCTCTCTCTCTCTCTCTCTCTTTCACTCACTCAGTCTTCCTTCTTTTTTTCCCCTTCACTCACCGCCTAAAGCTCGCCTCAGGAAATACTCAAATGATGAAAGGCGCTGGTCTTTTCCCCCCTCTCCTTCCACACATTCATCATCTGGCTGTTCTCGTTTCCTGTTTACATGGCCGGGGGCTGGGCACCTCCCAGAGAAAGAGACGAGTCCTCTGATGATGTAATCCCACCCCCTTTTCCAGTTTTCTTTCCCTTCCCTACCCAAATTCTCTGAACACAGTGAAAAGCACATTATTTCTTAAACGCCCCACCCCCACCCCAATTTACCTTTCGGCCTCTGTTGAGTGATCTTTTGGTGCTTTCAACGCAGTCCTCCCACCCATGCCAGGGACAGCTCAACATCTGGCACCCGTCTCTCCCCACCGCTATTGACAGCCATTGATATGACACAGGTGTGAATTCTGTTATTTGTGTAGTGATAAAGAAGAGAAGGAGGTCGAAAGCGCAGAGACAGGAGGCAGCTGTCGGCCTTGCTGTTTTTTGTTTTTTTTTAAGTTTTTTTTTTAATACAATCTCTCCAGGTGCTCAGCCAAGGTCACGGGCAAGCAGCAACACCACGTGAGCCTGGGCCACATGCTGATGCAACACTTTTGGTGCAGGCGCAGAGAGGAATTAGTCTTAGAAACTTTTTATGGTGAATATTACAGTCCCTCTAGGGTTTTACGATGACAGAAATTAACACAAAATCAAGGAAACAATTTTTCAAAATCTGAGTTTCCACAGATTCTGGCGTCATCACAACACGCAGTCAGTCAAAGCCCTCTTCGATTCACGTGCGTCGGACATGAGTACAGCTGAAAGGTCTTGTTTACCAACAAACATCACTGTGCAAAACAGTTTCATGGCATTGAAATTTCGCCAATTCAAGTAGATTTCCGCCACAGCAAAATCAAGCATTTTTGTCCATAACGATCACAAAAAAAATCCTGTATGGACTGATATAACAACACATATTAGGCCACTAAACAGGTGGTGCAGCTAGTGACACATTATTTAGACTGCAGAGTTTGTTTGAAATACTCTAGGACCCAAATGGTTTAACGAGTTCATTGTTTACTGTCTTGCCCTTGTGCACGGTCACATTCAGCACTGTATCCACATAACCATTATAGCTCTAATAATATAAGCCTGCACTGGAGAAGGAGCAGCCATTTTTATGACGAGTCATCAACGTGGACGGGCCTGCCAGTGTGTCCCTTTAAGAGTCTACCCATCCTCACCAGCTGCTTCCTTCAGTAACCCAGGCTTTGTTTGTTTATTTTCATCCACCTGGGAATGTGATGAACATCGTAGGCTATAGCTATCCTAAAAATACAAACCTTAAATCTTAAAATACACCTGACCAGCACCCTTCCTTCCAACACTAGCTCCAGGGTGTCAGCTGCTAGTGATGGTAACAAGGGAAACAGAGCCAACACGAGGACACTAAAAGGGCAAACCAGTTGATACCCCTGCAGCCGTGCTGAGTTACAGAGAAGCTTGGCCGGCCACAAGTCCTCCACCCTGTCATACGAGACGGGCGACAGATGCCATGGTCTCCAGCAAGTTGCAGAAAAAAGGCTGCCTAAGCAGCTATACCATGTGCCAACTTGAGCTTGAGAGAAATGCCAAAGCTCTATGCTGAGGCAGACACTACTGCTATTTGCTGGCTTAATGTAACAGTAAGCTTTTAATCTGTACTCTCTTTCTGTAATGAAGGATAATGTTAACTTGACTTACCTAAACATTTAAGTAATGATGAATGACCTATCAAATGTGATTATTATTTTCCAATTAAAGCACATCCCCAAAGCTTTTTATTCCTCTTATATTAGTTTTTAATATATTAATGAACATAATACCTTTAACTATTTATAATTAGATTTAGTGGGGGAATGGTGGCTAAGTGGTTAGCACGTTTGCCTCACACCTCTCAATTTGGGGGTTCAATTTCCTTCCCTAGTCTGAAGACATGCATTGTAGGCTGACTGGCATTTCCAAATTGTCCTTAGTGTATGAATGTGTGTGCGATTGTGCCCTGCCGCAATTTCCCTGGGATAGGCTCCAGGCTCCACTGACAACCCTGTGTAGGATAAGCAGTATGGAAAATGGATGGATGGATGATCACATTTAATGTTGTGGAATATCTGTGAGGCTTTATAGCTATAGTCCATAGAAATGCTAATATATTAGAACAAGCACATTTGTATAAACCTGTGATTTGTCTTGCAGCCGGCACTCCTGTCAGACTTGCTGTTAGAGAAAGTGAATCAACACCTTCTTGACCAATCAGATTTCAGAATTCAACAGCAATGTGGTATAATATATTTTAAAGTATTTTGGTTCATAAGGGTCAATGGGACCTTCCAGGACCGTCTCCATGCTGCAAACCGAATCCAGCCACTTCTGCTAATGAGTGCTGTTCCCTCTCCTCCCATAATCCACTGTCTCATTGTGAAAGTGCTGTGCTGATGAATAATTGTGATGATGCTGAAACATGTTTACTTTCAAACCCGTGAGCGCAGCGCACCAATTTGCATCTGAAAGAACCCTTTGATGTCTTTATCTGCAACATGCAGGGCTTTGAAGCGTCTGACTGTAACCGGGTTTGTTTTTCCAATGTGATGGAAAGGAGAGGAGGAGGATGGGGGAGGGGGTGTATGTGTGTGTGTGTGTGTGTGTGTGTGTGTGTGTGTGTGTGTGTAATAAGTGATAAGTAATAAGTAAAGCAAGTTTTCTAAAGTACTCACAAACGCAAAGTGTCTAGAGAGGACATCTCACTATTTTCCTCCTCTCCTCATGCAGCTAAGCCCCTCTGTGTAAGTGTGCAGCTCTCTAAAATGAAACCGAGACACTGCCGATGAACGAATCAGTGCTGCTGTGTCTAATATGACTCCCCACAGACAAAGGTTTAAAATAGAAATGCTCGGTTTTGCTTGCGTGAGAGTTCACTAACCAGCACCGAGGATTTGAAAAGCCTGACTAAACTACACATCCTTTACCTCAGTAACAGACATGTGTACACCTTTCCTGCACTCTTGAAACTATAATACACTGGCACAGCATTCGGCAGCTTGCTTGTATTTAGCTAATGTTAATGGAAATAACGAGCAAACGTTTACATAGAAAACAAACTTAATAACACATTGTAAAATGTATTAGCTATCTAAGAATATGAATAAAAATGATGTAAAACTATCAGTAAGCGAAGGGTGCAGAATTCGCTGTGGAGATTTTTTTTTAGGGTGAATTAGCAACCAAGAAGACTTGAAACTGCAGATACTAGCTGGCACAACACCCGGCAGCTAGCTTGTTATTGAAAGCTAACTTAATTGCACATTATGAAATATATTAGCTAGCTACAACTATGTAAGAAATCATAGGCTGTTTAGCTAATTGTAAGAGAACGATGAAGAATGTCCTTCCTTTTCCGAATCCACTGTGAAACTGTTTGATTACGAATTAGCAAACAAGACTTGAACTACAGCCACTGCCATAACATCTAATAGCTAACTTTTAGCTAATGTTGGAAATAACTAGCAAACATTTACATTGAGAGATAAAACAAACACATTTTGAACTTTATTAGCTAGCTAAAAATATGTTCTATATTGTAGGTTGTAAGGCTAGTTGTCTAGGCTAGAGAAGAATGTCCTCCTGTTTCAAAAAAATCCGCTATGGAGCTGTTTGAGGGTGAATTAGCAAATAACAAGACTTGAAACTACAGCCACTGGAAACGTAGCTTGCTATCTAGCTAATGTTTGGAAACAACTATTCATGTTAAAAGCTAACTTAATAATGCATCGTGAATGTTGTTAGCTAGTTAAGCGTATGTAATATATTCTAGTCTGTTCAGCTAGCTGAAAGATTTGAAACTACAACCACTGACACAACACTCAGCAGCTAGCTTGTTATCTAGCCAGTGTTTGGAAATACCTAGCAAATGTTCATGTTGAACGCTAACTTACTAACAGGTCAAAATTTATCAGCTAGCTAAGAACATGTAATAAATTGTAGGCTGTTTAGCTAGTTGTGAGGAAATGTGAGGACTGTCCTCCCTTTTCAACATCTGCTTTGGAGTTGTTTGAGGGTGAATTAGAAAGAAAAAGAAACAAGGTGTTGGCTAATGGGAAATGACTATTTATAACACTCGTAATGAGTAAAAATGCCTAGATATACCCTTAGTAATCTTATATTTGTTATATAATAGTCTAACAATGAGACATGTTTGTTTTGGGGTTTTTTTTTGGCCGCTTCCAAGTCGATGGATGGATCACTGCTGTGCTACCAGGACAACAGCAAGCCACTCACCAAACTGGAAACATCTCCAGCACTCGGTTTAGACTGAAGTTTACAGTCAAGCATTTAAAGGAAATTCAAGCAGGAAGTTTATTGAGAAAGAAGAAAGAAGTATTGACATGCTTGCTGAATTCTTGCACACGCTCCAGTTTCCAGCTAAATAAAGCAGCTGCTAAATCCTTGCAGTAACTTGCAGCATGATGTGTTTGTTTCATGGGGTCATTGATGTGTTGTGTTGCACCTGAGTGGAGCAGTGCAGATTTACAAGTCACGTGCAAAGAGCATGCACATTATTACACACACACACATAGACATATGCAAAGCCCAGCCCATCAGGAATACGGTGTAGATCAAAAGGCTAGGCTGGGAACGTTTCCGCTTTCTGATAATTAGGCGCACACACAAATACACACACACACACACACACACACAAAAAAAAAACACTTCCGCGTGTGTGTTCTGTTGGCATAGCAACACAGTGTTGCCAGGCAACGGCAGGGTCATGTACGTGGGTGTGTGAAGGTCGGTGGGCGGGGCTTTTCTGGTGTGTGTGAGGACAGGCGATCTGCCACATCAAACGCTCACAAAGCCATGATCCGATTTAACACCACAAAAAAAGAATGTTATTCCCATATTCCCACATCCGTGTCAGTGAATTCAAGTGTGATTCGTCTCTCACTATACACTGTAATCTGCATTTAAAAGGACAGAAAAGTTTTTTTAGGCTATACATTGGATTTGCAAATGAATATGTGTATAAAAATGCCTTTGGTTTACTTGCAGTAGATGTAAAAGCAAAATTTCTGGAAGTCAGAGACTTCCCAAACATCAGAGACTGCAGTGTATGTTCATACTGTTTCATTTAATAGCATTATACAGATCTCTGTATCTCTGTATCTACAGTATCTATGTAACAAAAAGCTTTAGTTATAATATAGCAACCACTTCAGTTTACCCATAGCACTCATATCAATGGGTAATTAAAGGCAGGCCTTTTCAGTTGCTACTATGAATGTTTTTGCCAGACAGCTGCCATTGTGAGGTGTAGAAACCAGCCGGGTCACTTCCAACCATCTACAGGAAATCTGTCTAACAACGCACAATAGTCGTCAACAGAACATGCATTTACTTGTCCAGATAGAGTCAGGTTGCACAGTTTCCTTAAGTAAAAAAAAACGAAAAACAGAGCAACTGCATTTTTCTGTTGAGGAAACAAAAGCAGAAGTTGCTTAACCTGATGAAGCAATTCAGGAGGATTCCTGAAAGCATTTCATCATCACGTTTCTGTACTTCTGGCACCCTCTTAGTCATGCCCGTAGGAATGTGCTGTAATGTAAACAGAGCAAACAAAGGACCCAAGATGGCTGTCCTAGCCTGTTAAACGTAGGGGAAAGAAACGGCACATCACGCCGGCTCTATAAAGTTACACCCATCGAAAGCCACTGGCCTCCATTCATCTCTTTTCCTTTAACCTTAGTCTATAGAACAAAGTCCATAGAATAAGTTGCTGATTAACAGCACCAAAGACACAACCACACAAACAGGAAAAGGGTGACTAGTCTGTTGCTTGTAAAGCTGCTTTTAACACAGACTTCACAGGTGAAATGTTAACTGCTAGTTTGAGATCAGATCAAAGTCTGCTATAAACAATACAACTAGCTCAAACCTGATGTTGTTTGGGATTTCCCGTTCAAACGGGTTTCCTGCAGTCTAAATGACAGAAAATCATATTCAGGCCGTGTTGTATTTGGTTTCAAATCTTATTAAATTTGAATTGTTATGTTTGATGGTATTTCCCCATTATTTAGTCCATGGAGCTTGTGAACTGAAGAGAACAAGAAACAAGTCACATAAGCGCGAATTAACATGATGGAAGTTCAGGTTAGGAACGTAGCTAGCTGGTCCTGCAGAAACCAAAACATAGTCTGAATTCTTTGTTTATTGAAAAATAAATAAATAAACAAATAAGACACTATTGTCTCTGCTGAACATGTACAGAACCATGATTGGACGTTGCCCGTATGTAAAACATAACCCATGAAGACATTTCCATATTAGCAGCTATCTACCCTGCTGAAACAGCCAGCTCGGGCTGACTAGCTACCAGCTGCCAAAACACAGGTGGTCAAGTTGGTAGAGCATTTTTACCAGCTGGTGAGTTATTTCCCAGCTTCAAAGTTACTTGTCTAACCTGAACAATACATAATTGAAATGCCTTATTGTTATTTTTCTTAAAAACAGCTTGTCTATGATGTAGCATTACTTCAGAAACCTTTCTACAAGCATTTGATATCTGACAAAGATGATCTACCAGCCTGACCAGCTCAGCCTGTGCTTTGGCAGTTGGTAGTTTGCCTGACTAAGCGAGTTTTTTCAGCAGATGTTTGTGCCAACCATGACTGGATATCGCACGTATATCATGGTGAAATTTCCATATTGCCTGCACTACACCTATCTTTGTATGCACACCTATCTTGTTAGCAATGTGTATATAACAACAAATTAGGCTGCAGTCCAAATAAATTGGATTTGGTAATATGAACACATGATCTTAAACTGGATTTCAGAAGTCAATCAGATTTGCTCTTCTGTGTTTTAATAGCCATACCTTTTTTTTTTTTAATTTAGATGTTTGGCCCAGGCTCACACACAGATTACAAAACTACAGCCTTGAGATGGCTCTGTCGTTCTAAAATGGCTGCCATGAGTAGGGCTGGCAGAATGTTCCTTGCCCTTCTGTGTGACTCTGTGCAATAAATCAGCTGGCTACAGCAGAGTCCCACCACTCTCCCACCAGCTGACTGTTTGGATCGCTGGTTTCGTCTCTAGATTTATTGCCATGACCTTTGATCTTTACTCATACACACAGGGCCAACCTTGGGCAGAACTAGCCCCCCCCTCCTGGCTTTTCTCAGAAATGCCCCCAGTGGCCAATCAGATTGTCACATGACTACATATCCCGGCTCAGGCCATGCATTCGTCAGAGCTGGATTCTTTTTCTTCTATTTTTTTCCCATGGTGACTAGCTCTTATCAAGCCAGTCCAGGTTATGTTGTAACTCTTGGGAATCGGATTGCAAAAGCATGTTGTATTTTATTGTTTACTCCTTTAGGGATTAGATAGCAAGCTTTTAACTGGTTACAGTGTGCGTAGGTGCATTCTTAGGTTATGTGTCACAACAACGCCTGAAGCTCTGACCTATCATAAATCTCTCTATACACTCTCTTTTCTTCCCTGACAACTGTTGTTTGGAGCGAAGCCAAATGTTATTAAAGGTTTAGCAGGAGTGAAAAATGCCTTCAGGGCTCGCTGAAGTCAAGTTCTAACACACCCAAGTAACACGATTGCTATCTCTTTTTTACTTGCGTATCACTGTGCATCAGGTTTATAATAAGCCAGTACACAATCATGTCTAATTAGTAACGTTTTCATCGGAAAACAATATTATCAATGATATACGAGAGGTTTTCTGACCAGATTACTGCAGGGTAGAATGTAAATCAAAGCCCCGACAAAGAAACCGTCTGCAGTGCCTTCTGGGAAACGCTGAAGGAGTTAAGTGTGGGAGGACTGTTGGCAAGGGAGTGAAAAATTTTGCGGCGGTTGGAGTGAGCGAGGCTGCCGTGACCCTGCATTCACCTAAAGCCTGAGCTGCCAGTCCACCAAGGACAGGAAGATTAAGCCTGGCCCCGAAAAGGACATCCACTTGGCTTGCTCGGCCATGCTTTCATCGGAATGCAGAGCTGTATTCTTTTCTAGCTGTGTATTAGTGGCCTGCAGAGACTTTGCCCAAACAGCTTTAACGAGAACGAATGGGAATTCATTGTGCTCTTGCGTAACATTTGTTTACCTAGTAAGACCTTTTTTCCTTATCTGAAGCGGCTCTAATGTGTCATTTACGGTTTGCTTTACTGGCCCATTCAGTGCAGGATTGAGCAATGGAGATTGCCTTGATTGTGGCAAAGTAGGCAGCAGTGTCTGCCATAATTATTGGCACCCTTCAAGAAAATGAGCAGATATTTTAGAGCTCAAACATACAGGGACATTGTATAGCTTATTTTTAAACACACGTTTATTTGTTGTTGTTTTTTTTCCAAACACAGAAGGCATCTTGGTCCACAGTGGCATGCAGAACATTTTAAGCTCTTTTATATATTTAGGTTTGTGAATGTGGACATCTCTGTTCAATTCACACCACAGGTTTCCATTATTTGGATTGTTTGGAATTATGTTTGGAAATATGATTATTTGGAATTATGTTTGGCACATCATCTTCTGAACCTCCTGGCAGAGGCAACCAGGTTTGTGCTGAAGTATTGTAGTATTTAGCAGAATTCAGTCTCTTTTTGTTGTCGATAGTGTGCTGATAGTGTGCAGGATCAAAAACTTTGGATTTTGGTCTCATGTGAACAACTTCAGGTGCTACATTTTGTGAGTCAGGAACGGCTTTTTTCTTGCCACACTTCTGAACAGATTGTTGTTATGAAACTGGCATTTAAAAGTAGATTTTGAAACTTGACAACCACGGTAATCAACTAAGACTGTGCAATTTTCAAACTGTGACCTTTGGGCTTTCCCCCCTCCTACACAGTGTGCTCATGGGTCCCATTCCCTGCTGTTTCAGACATATGAAACTTTTTGTTATGATCCTAATTGTGCATTATGTTATTTTTTTATGATAATGACCTCATTTGTGCAGGTCAACAACGATCTGTTTTTATCTGTTAAAGTTCTTTGTTTTTCCCCTATGGTGATGGATGACAAAGGGATTTTACATATGTGCAAGATCATATTTATACCCCAGGGATACAGGACCTGGGGGCTGAGAACAATCTCTTTCTTTTTAACAAAAATATGAATGACCTTTATTTGCAATTTGTTAGGGTGACAATAATTTTGCCACATATATTTTGGAGAGAAATGCTACTATTAGAAAAAAAGAAAGTAGTCGTAATAGTGCGAATAATTCAAGATTGCACTGTATTTCAAAGCTAGATCAATCAGAATATTATAAAATACTATGTGTTGGCCATTGCTCCAAAAGAAAGAAAGAAAAGGAAGAAACCACTAAGAGTTTTCCACCCTTAGTTCTAGTCTAATGTTTCGCATGGCAGGCATGTGAGAGCAGGCTGTTGCTGTGAAAATGGTTGCGTGTTAATCTCTTCCCATGTGTCTCTCCTCTCAGCGGCTGACTCGTTGTTCCTCTGGCTCTAGTCCTGACTCACATTCCCTCTGAGCACTCCACCCCACATGATGCAAGACTCTCTCTCTCTCTTTCTCTCTCTCTCTCTCTCTCTCTCTCTCTCACACACACACACACACACAAACACACTCACACACACACACACACACATACACACACGAGAAAGAGGTGGGGAGGTACTAGGCCATGTTTGTCAGAGGCTTCAGGGCATGTGTGCGTGTGTGAAAGGGAAAAATGTTTGTCTGCTGAGTGTCTGCTGAGTGTCTCTAATGTGTTTTAGGAGCTGTTGTCAACAACAAGCCTCTCAATATGATGGGAGCAAGTCACGTCACAGCCAGGCAGGGGAGGGAAGATCACAGAATAATACTCTCTCACTCTCTCTCTCTCTGTCTCTCTCTATATTTCTCGTTCCTATTTTATTCCGTCTCTTTGATACAAGGCTGCATTTGACACTAATTTTATGCCAAATATTTTCACCATCATGGTCTGCCACAGCTCAGGTTTCTGATGATCAAATAGCGAGCCGTGCAGCATATGAGCTGTAGTTGCTATTTGGTTGCTAAAGCAAATTCAGCTGACCGTCACATTGGTTTTCCATTAACCACGCTCCAGCTTCTATACTCAACTCAGATAGCTCTCCATGGCCTCGTCTTGCCTTTCATTTTCCAGTCTGGCATTCATCAACAATGACGCCTGACTATATCGGGAGTGATCCGGGGGTGTCTTTATAGACTTTAAGGGTTTTGCTTTTTTGAGATCGAGTGTGTCGGGTCTCTACATGCAAGCAGACCAAACTCATTTTAGAACATGCTTCCTCTCATCCTAGGGAACGCCTCGAGGTTTCCAGTAAGCCAGGGGCACATTTGTTGCCCCCCTCAATCTAAAACTGGCTGTTATCCACATCCACAATGATACACACAGACACACACAAGTACAGGCTTGGAGTGGTGGATCCATTAAGAGCACTATTTCCAGGCGAGAGGAAAAGGAGGCTGGACTTGCACAGATGATGGGTCACAGCTGTTCCCACAGGATGAAGTGTTTTTTCCCCCCTCCTTTTTTCCATCACAGTTCAAAGGCAGCGAGAGAGAGAGAGAGAGAGAAGACTCAGGGCATTACTAACATTAGAAAACCCCATGGTGGAGTTTAGGAAAGAAGGAGATGGAGGAGGGGCTGTTGGGTGTTTCTTTTTGCAAGGCTGGACGTATTTGGTTTTTGAAACCCCAGCCATAATCCACAGCACGAGAAAGGCAATGGCATTCAGGGCTGCAGGTACTGAAATAGTAGCTGTAGATCAGCCTGTCATTCATCCGGGTCTTAGCATATGCATATTTCACATACAATCTAGACCATCATTTAGGAACTATTGCTCAATTCTCATATCTTATTCACTACGTAATTACTCCAGTTATAATTGATGTTATAATTAAATTGGACTAATACTTACTTACAAGCAGGTCAGTTGGTGGGTAACAGGAAGTTGCTAGCTAGCGATATGTTCATACTCCACTCTGTGACTTGTCCTGCAAGACTAACAATCCCTCTAACAGACCTTCATGTCCCAACCTCATCCCTAAACCGAGGTGCAGTAGAACCCCATGGAAATTCCCATGGATGATCGATGTAATCTCAGTGCAAGCATGTGTAAATAATGATGACAAATAAACCGACTGATTGAGCACACTCATTTTTGAGAGGGGAGTTGGGAGCTCCTTTTTACTTGACTCAGTAAAAAATTTAAGCCCTGATTCATGACTGAGTGATTTAAAAAACCTCCAGGCAACAATTTCTCCCCAGCCGTCCGGAAGATTCAGGCTCTTAATCCTGTCGCTCAGTAGGCACGCCAGGTAGCCTGCGGAGTAGCAGAGGATTCTGGGAAATCCGGGCGAGGAGTCAAGGCTCCTAGAGAGGCCCAGATGTCCCCACAGAGCTCCCAGGAATTTTTAAGAAATAAGGACACACACAAGCATACAAAGGTTTGGAAATTCACACTGATCACAGCATTCGTGGTGACTCATGTAATTTGACAGAATTGCATAAGCATGACGAATAACAGGTGCTTTTGGTTGATTGTAATAATTTATCTAAATTATTTTTTGACATTTTCAAGCTGCCATAGATGCCTCCATGGCTTCCCCCTTGCCAAAGCCCATTTGGGCACAAATGACAAAGAAGCCAGATCTTATTTCCTGAATGGAGGTGAGGCACAGTTGCTTGGGTGTGTCGCACCATCTGACCACAACCAGTGTATCAGTTCAATGACGAGCGCCAGGGAGTGTCTCGCTATTTATTTCAAAACCCGATCAAAGCTGGAGCTGATGCTTTTGTGGTGCTGAGGCCATCCATGGCTGAGTCATTTCAGATACGGCTGATTTGAGGTCAGAAATGGGTGGCTTTTGAACACACCACATATGTTAGACATCTGGACTGGGAAGCGAGGGTCAGGGGAACATAACAGTGTCACTGGTTTTGAGTGCGTTTTCCTCAAGCGTAATTTTGGCACATATCATACTTTCATTATTGGCTTTGAAGTTTAGGACCAGATTTAAACCTCATCTCATGGGCTTCAGTTCTAACCTGAGGGCATGTGAAATGTTGCATTTGAACACACTGCAAATTATGTTTATATAATTCTATACCTGTGGGAAAGGTAATACGTCTATACCAGGAGATGGCAGTAGTCATCATGATCAAAAAACAAAAACAAAAAAAGGTAATTTTCTTGTACAGAATGATTGCTGTGCTATGAAATGCAGTTTTACAGCCCTGCTGTACTTTGTCAACAAAAAGTCTTATCATTCATTCACTCATTTAGTCTTCAGTAACCACTTTATACTGGTCAAGCTCGTGGTGGATCCATAGCCTATCCCAAGAACACTGGGTGTGAGGTGGAAGTACACGCTGAATGGGAAGTCAGTGATTCACAGGGTACAATGCAGAGACACATTCACATTCTCATTTACACCTAGGTGCAATTCAGAGTCATCAACTTTTTTCCATAGGTAGGAGAAAAATAGAGGACCTTGCGGAAACCCAAGTGGCAATGGGACGAACATGAAAAACTCCTCCATACAGACAGGAACCAGAGTTCAGGAGTGAACTGGGTACCATGGAACTATGACTTTAAATTTCTTTCATTGAGTCGCTGGATTGAACAGGCCTATCAAAAAGCTCTCTCTCATCACCAGCCAATTCAACATGTCCATTTGGTCAAGCGGTTCTGATGAGACTAGTCGATTCATGCCAACGCACAGCAAAAACAACAGGCGATGGTCTGACGTTGACACCCCAGGGCATTGTGTCAGGACTTTAAGCAGAGCTCGAACTGAGTCATCTCTGCCATCACTGTCCCTGTCCTTTGTATATTGCTTTTTCCACTGTGACGCTGGTGGGTTTTGCCTTGAACACGCTGTCCTAAGATGATAGCTCGGCTTCATTTGTTTACACAGTAGCCCTTTGACAGTCTGAAAGTACGCAGGCCACGACACGAATGTTCTTGATTGGAGAGGAAAATGCACCCAGAGTCATCACTTTCCTTTTTCGGCACGGACGAACCAAGTGTTTGCATATGTAGATATAAACACAGCAGTGGCAGTGACATTGCACTAATGGTAGCCCAGCCCATGTGATCTCACAGAGCCTCAAGGCTATACAGATAAACATTAGCAAAAAGCATTCCTCATCTCTTAGCCCTAGGGCTGAGCAAAGAGAAAGAATGGGGTGGTTAAGAACAATTGAATGTGTGTGTGTGTGTGTGTGTGTGTGTGTGAATCTGATGTGTAAGATAGAAACTAGTCAGACCGCAGTGAAAGGCCTAAAGGGGAGGCATAAAAACGTAGTGTCTGATCCATGTGTGTGTATGTGTGTGTGTGTTGGGGGTGTTGACTGCCTGAGCTTCTAACAGGAAAATATGTTACGTGCATCAGTGGTTAGGTCAGGGGAAGGCAGAGGGGAGTTTTCTTTTCCATGAGTAATCAGCCATTCAGCCCGGCTGTAATGTTTGCTTGTGTCAGCAGGTCTGTATCTGTCTGGTACTCTGTAGAGCACTGAGCATATGTGCAGTGTTGTATCTGTTAGATGTTTTGATTTATATTATAGTGAATGTGTGTGTGCGTGTGTGTACGTGTGTGTGTGTGTGTGTGTGTGCGTGCTTTTATCAACAGTGTACTGCACTGGATATGCATTCATACATACATTGTATACATTTTGAAATCTATAATAGGTTATGCATATAATGTCGGTACATAAAGCTAATATATGGAGCTGAAAAAGAGTCCAGTTGGTTTAGAGCTGATACAACAATATTTGTAAATATATTGAAATTTGCTCTTGTGTTTGAGCATGTGAGTAATTCAATAATTAAAGTTACCAGTCTTAATTAGTATATAATACTTAGCTTAATGTGCCACGAGAACCATGTTCTAGAGAACCAGTTTGTGCTGTTATCTCACTACGCACGAGAATACATGTATACACGATCGACTTTACACTTACGTAGCATCAATACATACAGTACAAAAAAAAAGGAAAGTAAAAATGCTCGCCTCATACTAGCAAGTAACAAGTTGCTCATGTTGCTTGTAGTTTCTCTTGTGGGCATGTAGTAACCGCTACTGTTGTCGCTTGTGGTCGAGCCTTCGGCTAGCATCGACCCCCACCCTCCCCCCACCCACCCCCCATGATAAATAGTAGCAGCTATATATACCTCCTGGAGCTAACTAGTTAAACATAAGTGAAATATTGCATTAATTTGTTTGAACATTGGTTGTTTTTGATTGATTTACATTTTACATGCTTGTGCTAGCTTTATTGGCAGATTAGCAAAAAGCAAGCCAGCTAGTACTAGCTAGCAATGCCAGAGGCATCAATGATCTCTGATACTTCCTTCCAAGATTGATTTTTTTTTTTTTTTTTTTTTTGTCATGTCAATATACACATCATGAGAGGTTTTATATGACAGGATAAGTCGTATGTTTTTCTTGAGAACTAATTGAAGGTAGGCGCTAAACACACCACAGGATGGGTCCCAGGAATCATTCAAAACAATCGTTTGGACTTGCTTTACCACGTCATACCTTTAAGAATCAGGATTGAGAAAATCTCAGTTCAAATGTCGGTTTGTCACGCAGTCATTTTGCCTCTTGCAGCTGAATTCATGGCTCTCTGCCACACGTAATAAAGGAATGGTCACCGGTTGCTAGTGTGGACATACTGTAGGTCTAGCCTGTGTTAGTTAGCTTGCTGGAAATCTTGGAAATTGGTTTCAATTACACAAAAAGTTGTGTGATTGTTTAATTTAAGCAATCTTCAGCAGTAGCTATCTGACATTAAGGAATTAGCCATTTGAAAGCTAGTTAGCACATGTTCACTAGCAACCCAGCTAACAATTTTAGTTTTCTAAATATACTGTTCTAGGAATATTTGGCTTCAAGACCTCCAATCTGTTAAGTCCTCAGGTATTTCGATATAGATTTTAACTTTTATAAATAAATAAATAAATAAATAAATAAATAAATAAATAACTAACAGTTCCATAATGTGTGAAGCAAACTATATTATACACTCACAGGCTCAAATGAGTGTATAACTCAGGAACACCTCTGACATGATTGTCTGTGCCAGATTGTCTGCCAGATCTCTAGAGTTTATGCAGAATAGTATGAACAACAAAAAAACATCAAGTGAGCAGCATTTCTGATTGATGAGAGAGGTCAGAGGAGAATGGCCAGACTGGTTAGTGCTGACAGGAAGGCTATGGTAACTCAAATAACTACTCTTTACAACTGCGGTGACGTGAAAAGCATCATCTGTTTGTTTTTTTGTTTTTTTCTCAGTCTTCAACTACCCAGTTTCAGAGCTCATTGTAGCTTTAGAACTGCTGATCTCTGGATGTTTTTCTCTCTCTCTCTCTCTCTCTTTTTTTTTTTTTTCTGTTTTTTTTTTACAACTCTATGGTATAAACTCTATGTGAAAATCCCAGCAGTTTCTGAGTTTCCGATGTTTAATGTGAACAATAACTGAAGCTCTTGACCTGTTATCGGCATGATTTTATGCACTGTGGTGCTGTTACATGATTGGCTGATTGGATAACTACACGAATAAACAGATATACAGGTAGTGGCCAGTAAGTGTATCTACTGTGTATATAATTGTAGACATGTCTTCACACTTTAGAGTACTTTTTAGAAAAAAAAAAAAATAATTACAGCATTAAAGGTTTATGACCCTCTCAAATAGAAAAGTTAACTGACCATTAGGCTAATTAATACATGATTGATCAATCATATTTACTACCTGACTGACTGACCAGTAACGATGTTCGTTATTGATTAGTCACTTCAAGGGTAAAATAGGGTCAAAAATCGGCAGTTGTACAAACAGACAGTTTGCACGAATAGAAAATGAACACGTTCATTTTTTACGGTCATACTTAACAACTGGAATCTCAAAACTGATTTACACATTGGCTTTTCTTTCTACTTACTAAAATATTATTTCTAGTAAATTTTAGTTTTTGCCGTTTTGTGGATTTGAATGCGTTTTTGTGCACTTTCCTATTTGCACCGACTATTTTTGTGCGTTTTTTAAACAAGCTTAAAACCTTTATCAACCGAGTAGAAATGTGTGTTTGTGTCTGTTTGTACAGTATCTCTGTGTGCACTGGAGCAGGGCAGAATGCGATGGCTCGGATTCAGCAGACTGAATGGAAAGTGCCAGAGGCCCTACAGCGCAACAGCAGATGGGAATGGCAGTGTGAATATCTCTCTCTCTGTCTCTCTTTCTCTCTCTCTCTCTCTCTGTTATCACACGCCATCTCATCCCACTGAGCATTGTCAGCCACTCCCTTCACCATCTGACCTACTGCATTTATGTGTGTGTGTAAGACTACAGGCCTGGCCCTGTTTCCTCTCGCCTCACTTGGCTCAATAACGTGATTTCGCATTGTTGCCTCTCTGAAACATAAACAAGCCCATGGCCGTCCTCCCTCTGTTCCTCTCTGCCTGATTATACTTGCTCTTATTGTCCTGATATGAGTGACTCAGGCCTGTATAGGCTTCAGTATCAGTGCTGTTGGGTTTATTAAGGACAAAACGCATTGCTTCAAACGGAGCGGGCCGAACGCCATGACAGGCCGAGCTGAAGTCAACCCTGACAAACCTTTGAAGCGTTGACTCTGTGTACAAGGCGGTGATGTTTTGTGTACCTGTTAGAAAGTGCGTGGATGTGTGTGTGTGTGTCTGTGAGAGAGCGAGAACGAGTGTGAGATTTAGAGGAGTGGAAGATCTGTAGTGTTCGACACCGAGGCGCTGAATAACTGGCTGACAGGAGCGCGTGAAATTCTCCGCTACAGACAAGCTGACCGAGCCTTCACCTTTGCGTGACTGAAATGCCAGTTCCCTACTCCACACAGCAACGAGAGAGAGAAAGAGAGAGGAGGAAAGTGGGGTGGGTGGGGGTTGGGAGTTGGGGGGGTAAATAAATGCTCACTCCAATGCTTTCTATCATCCATCCACCCACATGGCACTGAGATGAGATGCAACAAGATACTATTTCAGAAGTGCTAGAGCTCTGAATATTTCAAAGGCTTTCAGAATACTTGAGTGAATTTCAAAAATATATTTTTATATATTATATAATTATTTATTACATTTTTTATATATTATATAATATTTACACAATTTTCCCTGCCAAATATAGTTTATCAGCCTAGACATGTTTGGTGTTTGTATTGCAGCTACAAGGCTAATGTTAAATACCTTAAAAGACTGAAAGCAGTTTATGCCCAAGTCTCACCCTTTCTTTAACTTGGTAATGTGGACTGCTGCTGTAATCATAAAAACTGCCAATGCTCAAACTAACATCCTTTCAAACCTCAATCTGAGCACACTTAGATATTGTTTGACTGTATCGTATACAATTGTGGAAGAATAAGGATTTATAATCTCACTATCTGGTGTCTTTATGCCAATGAGCCTACAATGCATGTCTTTGGACTGGGGAGGAAACCCCCAAAACACGGGGAGAACATGCAAATTCCACACACACAGGGTGCAGGTGGGATTCGAACCCCCAACCCCAGAGGTGTGACGCAAATGTGCTAAGCACTAAGCAACAAAAATTATTGGCAAAAATGATTTTCAGAAATACATGCTTTAATCTTTGTGTACTTGCTTCAGACAATAATTAAGTGACATATCATCCTTAAATATTTGATTATGCAATTGGGATGGGATACCAAATTGTGTCTATGGAATAAATTGTGCAACCCCAATTCCCAAAATTAGGACAGTATGGAAAATACAAAAAGAGTCATTTGAAAATTCACTTCACCCTGTACTATATTGAAAACACATTATTAACACATTATTTAATATTTTACTTTGTGAATTTCATTTATTTTAGAAAATATACACTCATTTCAAATCTGATGACTGCAACACACTCCAAAAAAGTTGGGACAGTCGACTGTTTACCACTGTGTAACATCACCTTTTCTTTTAATAACACGTATTAAGCGTTTGGACGCTGAGTGAAGACACCAGTTGGTTCAGTTTAGAAAGCGAAATTTTCCCCCATTCATCCATTATGCATTTCTTCAGCTGCGCAACTGTACGGGGCCTTCGTTGCCTTATTTTGAGCTTCATAATGCACACACATTCTCAATCTGAGACAGGTCAGGACTGCAGGCAGGCCATGCTCGCACCCTCGCTCTCTGCTTATGCAACCATGCGTTTGTATTCCGGGCAGAATGTGGTTTGGCGTTGTCCTGCTCTGGATGGCAGCAAATGTTGCTCCAAACTGTGTACATATCTTTCTGCATTAATGATGCCCTCACAGACATGCAAGTTACCCATGCCATGGGCAGTGACACACCCGGAGAACTCGGGGGTTTTGTCCAAAAACTATTTGAAACGTCGACTCGTCGGACCACAAAACACGATTCCACTGTGCTACTGTCCCTCGCAGATGAGACCGAGCCCAGAGAAGTCAGCGGTGCTTCTGGACAGTGTTGATGTTTGGCTTCTGCTTTGCATAGTAAAGCCTTAACTTGCCTCTGTGGATGCAGTGGTGAATGGTGTTGACTGACAAAGGTTTACCAAAGTATTCTCGAGCCCATATCAGGATATCTATTACAGATTCATGACGGTTTTTAAGACAGTGACATCTGAGGGATCGGAGATCACATGCATACAGAAGTGGTTTTCAGTCTTGCCCTTTACGTACCAAGATTTGACCGGATTCCTTGAATGTTTTAATTATATTGTGCACGGTAGAAGGTGAAATTCCAAAAAATCCTACAGATTTGTCTTTGGAGAATGTTGTTCTCAAAGTGTTGGATTATTCGCTAACGCACCTGTTGGCAGATTGGCGAGCCTGGACCCATCCTTGCTCTTGAAGTACTAGGTCTTTTTTGGAGCCTCCTTATATACAATGATTAGACGATTGCCTCAACTGTTTCACATCACCTTCTTATTTCAACTCCTCACATTAGTCCTAAAGTGCCCCTGTCCCAAATTTTTTGGAACGTGTTGCATGCATCAATTTCAAAATAAACATTTATCTTCAAAAAAACTATGCAGTTGATTAGGTAAAACATCAAATACCTTGTCTTTATATGTTTGTTTTTTTTGTTTTGTTTAAATACAAGTCAAAGTACATTTACAACTCACTCCTCTTTTCCATTTTCTATACTGTCCCGACTTTTTCGGAATTGGGGTTGTATTTTGGTGGCCAAAGATGGCTTCACCATAATGTTACACCGTGTTCGGGTATACTATGAAGTTTTTCATAACATGTTGTAAACCACATCAGAAAGTTTATGTGACTTATTTCAGACGTGAACGCAGTTTGACTTCTCAAAATGTGAGTAAGTGGGCGGAGTTGTTTGAGTTCAAGCATGTGTGTTGGCTTAATACACGTTCTTGAGCTGTCAGAAAGTCTGAAAGCCCTTGCTCTGTTCATCTTGTGGTGGCCTCGTGTCACTTTCTGCTTATTGTGACCTACAAAAGACTGTAAAACAACACCATCTCTCTCTTACACACACACACACACACACACACACAAACAGAAAGAGATGCGGACAGTCACACCTTGCAATTCTCTCTTTATCTCATACGGCTCACTCACACACATCTCTCTCCTTCCATCTCACAGAGGCACTGAATATGTCGGTCATTCAATCCGCTGTGAAGCCGTGAGTCCTCTTCTCTCACAAGATCCGGTTGCTTCCATCCATAGGTGAGAGGCCTGCCCGCTCAGGACCGTATCAGGTTCGCTTTGAACGTAGACAAGCGGCATTGTTCACAGAGCAAAGCAAAGAGCAAGGTGGGGTGCGCGAAGAAAGAACACGCAGAATGAAGAAAAAAAAAGATTTGCAGACAGTATCAGAGCTGTGTAGGCTCATGTGAGAGGTTGACGGCCATTTCCTTCTGATAAGCATGGATGCGCAGGCTGAATGGGCCTTTATGTGCAGGGCAGATGGGTGACCTCAGCTATGCCACGTCCACGCCGAGACATCTCGGTCATCACAGAGTGCAGAAAGACAAAAGGAAAGACAGAAGAACAAGGACAAGCGGAAGAAAAAGAGAAAAAAAAATCCCATATCCCTCAATCGATTTTTAAAAAAAATCAGAAATGCAGCTACATGCTTCCGTTTTCTTCAAGTGATGATGCAGATACAGAACCAGACTAAAGCTAATCTTTTCCAGCCTTACCTCATGTCTTTTTTCTGCTTTTTTCTCTCTCGTGGTTTTAGTCGGCATCCTGTTCATCACTTCTTCATTTTCAGCCTCTAATTTTAAGACAACTGAAACCATCTGTCACTTTTAGCCATTTATTTGTGAATATGCTAACTGAATGCTAATAACACTAAACCCATACCCATATGCTTATATCACCTCCTCAAAGTTGTGTTTTACAACAAATACCAATGCACTGTGCTCTACTAGACAGGCAAGGGTATAAACTTGTATATTTATAGAACACACACACACTTTATATATATATATATATATAATCATGGCTAGTGCTAATAGTTGCATGTCTGGAGGTCTTAATAGCTACATCCTTCAACATTTCCTGTTTCATTGAGAAGTATTTTAACTGGAAATGTACCACATTCAGCACACCTTTTTAGCATGCAGCACATCTGATACTTATCTAATCACATTTATCTCTCACGTATTTACCTGTGGGCAGGTCATGACCTAGCAGCAGCTATTTTAGTGGTGCTGAATAGAACAAAATGACAGCTACAACTGAAATAAAACAAATAAACAACATTTTGCTAAATGACCGAGCTAGGTTAATCTTAATGAATAAGATGAACATATGGTACACTTGGTGTTCAAGTGGTTAATGTTGTGAGTACACTGTTGCTAGGTAACTGGTACGTATCTGTAAAGTCTTCTATACAGACAATGTAAAGACATATTGACAGTAGAAACAATACAAAACTGTCCAGAATATCAACATTTCCCTCAGGTATGTTGTTAAAATACTTAGAAAAGACTTTATAGAATGACTATAACACTGTAATTATACTTAGCATACGCTGTGTAGCATTGCTAACTCACAGCTCCAGGGCCCCCTGTTCGATCCTGAGGTCAGGACTGTGTAGAGTTTCACATGTTCTCTCTGTATCCATGTGGTTTTTTTCCAGGTTCTTCAGTTCCCCCACCTCCTGAAAACATGGCAGTAGGTACGGTATACTGGCTATGCTAAAGTGCTCCTAGGTGTGGAATGAATGTGTACATGATGCCTTGCGATGAACTAGCGTAATATTCAGGGTGTACACCTGCCTCATTTTCGGTGTTCCTGGGATCCACCAAGAGCCTTACCACGCCCTGATAAAAAATAAAACAGAAATCCTCATAGAATTTGTAAAGTTTTTAATGGTTATAATGGGAATTGTATTCATTTTAATGGAAACAGTAACGGACCCTGTGGGTTTTTACTGGTAACTTGTTGCTTTCCTTTTGTAATTAACACTTTTATTGATTCACAAGTTAACACAAAGAGACAAACAACATATATAATGAATCAAACTATTTTAACATAAATCCCCACTATAACCCCTCCCCCTATCAACCTCCCACCCCACCCTGGTGCCCCCACGCACACCCCTGTGGTCAATAGAATATAAACTCACATATCCAAAAAAATAAAATAAAATAATAAAAATAATAGTAAAAAAATACAGACAATTAAAAAAAAGTATAATCACAGACTAAACTCTAAATTATACTCTCCACCGCACTTGTTGCTTTCCTATTGGCGGCATGTTATGTCTACTGAATACCATTAAGGACTAATAATGGTTTTAACGGTTAGCTGATGGTTTGTAATGGTATTTGTAGTGGAAACCATTAGAATTTCTGTGATGGTTTCAATTGTTTTTTTGTTTTGTAATGAAATTATTGAAGATGAATGAATGATACTTCTGGACCTGGAATGTCCCTGAGAAATGCCAACTTCTTAGCGATTTTGACTGTCTTTATGAATGATATAAATTTCAGTTCTCTAATCTTCTTTCCTCTATGTGGACGTTTGTTGATCTAATTAAATATGTCTTGTTAATAACAGTTCTTTTTTTCTGTGCTGCTTTGGTAATACTGTAACTGCTTGTGGTCATGCTAATAAAGTTAATTGAATTGGAACTATCAGAAGAAAAAAAAACATTCTGAATGCCATTAAACGAGAACACAGTGAACATGACCCGATTTAAACATAGCAAGAGTACAGTCTCGATCAGTGTCATGGAGCAGGGCAGGATGAGATTCCAGGACGCAGGATGTGCTCACAGACTTACATTTTACACTGCATTGCCAAAATGAACTGCTCTGTGAATCAGTGAAATGAAGTTCACTGGAACGAAGTGTTCATTCGGTTTAAGAGGACTTTTGGAAAGGCTTCTATCTCACTGTCCTGTCTGTTACCCCGCCTCCTCTCAAGCCCCCTTGGGGGGTGAGTGGGGGACGTGAGGGGGCTTCGCTCCTGCTCTAATCTAGGTCAGATAAAAGAGAAAAATGAATCCAGTTGGTTGAAAGGAGACATCTGGACACATGCCTCTACTAACCTCAAACATTAAGCAGAGAGGGATGAGGAGAGGGGGGGTTGTCTGTCTGCTCATATAAACTTTGACCTTGCAAACTGGTAGTCTGTGCTATTTTTGCAGAATGGGGGTGAGGGAATTTTTGTTCATAAGCACTCTCGTGTTCATAAGCATTGAAGTTACCTCTGACTTTTAAAGATACTCTCTCATCTCTCATCTCTGTCTGGGTTTTCCCCCATGCTAAGTTTCCTGTGAGGCAGATTTCAAGGCAGTCAGCTGTGAAAGTTCTGACGCACCCCTGGGCTATTTTGTGTGTGTGTGTGTGTACTATTGCATGGCTCTATTTAAATAGACTGATTGAAATAAGCCAAGCAGAGTTGTCAAGTCAGCAAGGCCTCTAGCTGTTAACCCGCCTCCCGTCTGCGATAATGCCACACAACTCATTTGTTTGACCTGCACTCGCCATTCATTCACACTCCTGTACAGGCTTATGCTCCGTCTCACACAAACGGCTTTTACAGTCAACATTCACAGCCTGGGAGTCTGTATCCTGTATGAGTTCCAAGTAAAATACTATAATGTAATTTACATTTGTTCTTCATTATTTTTTTTCTGGCTGACTTGCAAGACAATTATAATCATCCGACTACAGTCTCCTTGTAATCTCACATTAGGACAACTTTATTCCAGACTGTTTGCAGTTAATGGGAGCAGGTAATAGGAGAATGACAGTCTGTAAATGACATACAAAAATGAAGTTAGACTCTGAAGCGCTGAGGCGTTTCGGATGCGGTTTTTGGAGATGAGGAATGTTACTCTGGATTCCAAAACACACTTTTCTGGGTTTAAGGAAGAAGAAGCCATGCCGCATTTGCAGTCGGCTTAAAAGCAGACTTGCTCATGTGTTTCTATATTTGTCTACGGGCCTATGTATATATTTTCTAATGCTCTAATAATAGTAATAAAATTATATATAATTATAATAATGAACTATATATTAGCCATTTAAACTTGCCTGCATTAGTTTTCCGGTACTTAATGAATTTATCATTGTTATGGAATAATATTCTTGAAGATGAATAATTAAGCACTATGCTGTAAGTAGGAGTATAATATGCACACTAAAAGTATAAGCATATTTGTAATCCAGAATCTGTAGAGCCTATGAGCCTTTACCCAGACAATAATAAAATTCTCGCTTAGTCATATCTCTCATTGCAAAACCATAGTGTTTAGAAACACTATCACGTGGACACGGTTGTCACCCGAAACAGTCCCGTAGATAATCCAGTCGTGTTGTCACAGCATTGCCAATATACAAATAAGGGCTGATCTCATTGCATTGACCACATACAAATAAGGGTGGATCTTATTTAAAATCGGGTCAGAGTGTTTACAGAGAGGACATGTGACCGACTGAGAGTGACCGTAAGCCTGCTTAGCCAGCTTGATTGTCCCTAAGTGTAGGTCTGATCATACGCACACACATGCACACGCACACACACAAAGAACTTTCATTAAGCTCACATCCTTCCTACTTTGTAACATGAACATTCGCATGGTGACGTCCAGCAGCCCTGAGAGGACAGATGGAAAAGAAGCGATTTGCACAGCCTGGGAGGCTATTCAAAGTGCCACACTGATAAATATCTGACGCAACGCTCCATGCTGTAGTTAAAGTCAGTCTACCCAGAAACAGCGATAAGATGGGTTTAATGTTTAACAGCAATATGAGGAAAGGTTAGCGAGATCCGCTGGAGATAAGCGCTATAAGCGTTCATGGTCCAGCTAGTTATTTGGAGATTGAGATGGCGTGGAAAAACTGGGCCCAGTTCTCGGATGGTATGATGAAACGCCTTGGCCTTTGCTATGACGTATTTCACACCAGGCACATTCACATGGTGGATTCCGTGGAACTAAAAGACCTTATCAGCAAGTTAATCTCGCCACTTCTTCAGCCAACACCGAACTCTAATCGTTTTGTTTACGTGGCCGCTTCTAAACACTGAAAAGGAGATTATACGCAGCGCTTTCATTTCCCCGTCCAGCCTGTGTGTGATTACTGTAATTTTTGTTTTTGCCTAGTAATGGAAATGCAAACCTGTTCTGTTTGTTTGCAAGTGCTTTCCCGCTAGTTCAGCATAACTCTGTGACGAAAGGTCATCTCCTGTATGCTAAGCACACCCACCCTGTTACACATCCGCACGTACACGTACCCACCCACACACACACAGCACACAAACACACACACACACACACACTCTCTGACCCGCAAACAGCAATCTGTTCACCCTGGGCAGACTGACCTCGTCACGGCTGTAAGTAGAGCCGTGAGTCACGGCTTGCACAATGCAGGATGTGTAATCATATTACTCGAGCTTATCTGTCTCGTCAAGGGCACCTAGTGTACTCTGCTCCCCATTCTTGCCTGTTTGTGCGCGCACATGTGTGTGTGTGTGTGTGTGTGTGTG
The DNA here is from genome assembly GCF_001660625.3 of Ictalurus punctatus. Lineage (NCBI taxonomy): Eukaryota > Metazoa > Chordata > Actinopteri > Siluriformes > Ictaluridae > Ictalurus > Ictalurus punctatus. The sequence goes on from NC_030425.2 coordinate 22,700,654, forward strand.
TGTGTGTGTGTGTGTGTGTGAAAGAGCATTAGATAATGGCTGACAGAGAAAACTCCAATAGTTATTGTAAAGAGGATTACAGTAGGGTCTGAAACCGGTTTTTATTTCATCAGTAACTCCAAATTTGTTCTGCTTTTCAGACGCCATTCTTCACTTCTTCATTCTTCATAAACAACAAACTACTGTTCTTCATATTATTAACCCCTTAAACTTATTAAATGCTTATTATTCAGTTATATTATATTAATCAGTAACTGCTATGACTTATTCAGTAACTACAGTGAGACCAGTAGGAGAGGTGTGTATGTAGTTACAAAATTCTGGACCTGCCAATAGTTCCAGGGAGATTACATATTAAAGTATAAAATAAATTGAGATGTGCTGTTATAGGAGGAAAAAACCCAAAACAATCTATGACGGGGTGGTGTGACGCAGCCACTTGAATAACAGTACATCCTGAAGTGTCTTACTGCTCTTATACCACAGGAATCTGCCCATGTTTCCATTGTTTTTTTACTTGTTTAAATTACAATGTATTTTTTTTTTTATCCATTTAGAGTTACATTTAATGTTGAATGACCTATAAGACTTTTCCTCTGATTGTTACAAAGTGTTACAAATGCTGGAGACTCCTTTCTTAAACGTTAAATGTCTCCTTACAGAAAGCTTCGCCATGTGAATGCTTATAGGTCTTTCTCTCTTGTTTTATTTTATTTCATTTATTTATATTTAAATCAGTTTATTATTATTAGACTTATGGTACAACTGTCAGAGCCATGCAGTCATATAGACAATTACTCAACAACTTCAGACCAATCAACATCAAGAATTCAACAACACTGTGGCATAATAATGTCATATAAGTTCATAACGTAATAACTGAATCAATATCAGTCCACTAACACTGTGCAATTTTGACTTAAATGTATGGCGTCACATTAATGTAAAAACAAATTCGCTAACGGTGGGCAAATGGAACATTTTGTGTGTGTTTGAATTTCGTATTTAAATTTGCTTTTAAATAATGTATTCTTGGATCGTATGTATCAGCTGAGTTAAAGCTTGTGGTCATGTTTGATAACTGATCAACTAAAGACACTGAGTGGACTTTGGAGCCACACGCAGAGCTTTACAGATAAAGCAGAATGCGCTGAGAGGGTTAGATAGCACTGACACGGCCAGGTGGCTACTGCTGAAGAAGAAGCCGGCAGACTGACAGGCCCAACTGGCTTTCTTCTCGGTTTATCCAGGTCTCCTTTCTCACAGGCTGCCACTCAGATGTCCTTCACTATGCCACAACCTGAGTGTAAGTACCTGTGTAAGCACCTTGAGACATACTCACTACCAGCTTGTGTCCTGCGAGACCTCGAACATGTTAGTAAGCTATGGCATTGACATCTACAGTGTTTACAAAGCACGAAAGAAAGAGCTGCAAATTTGCACCCTTACTGCAAGTCCCCATTGCATTCTCCCATGTGTAATATGAGAACTCAATTAGCTCTTGTTCAGGTTATGCAAGTTTCAACGCTAAAACTGAAGGCCAGTTCTGGTCACGCTGCGGATTATGATGAAAAGGATGAGGAAACAACGATAATACATGCAAATGCTTGTTGGATGAGAGAAAGAACATTGTAAGAATCTTTCCATCTGTTATCAGTGTCAGACCTGATAAAGAGCGAGGGAAATGTGCTGCAGTCACAACGTACGACATCACAGGCGGAGCTTCATCTGGGCCCATTGACAAGAGCAAGAGGAAACCAGGAAACGGCTCCAGATGCTTGGAAACGAGAAGTTGATTCATGAGTGATGTATCGTAGAGGTTTTCTTAACACAAGTACTCATAAAGGGGGGGCTTGTTTTTACAAGTATGTCATCCAAACCACAAAGAGCAAGACAGAGAGAGACAAACTTCAAACTAAGATAACAGTGAGCATTAAAAAAAGAGAGTTTCAAAAGGAGCTGGTGTTCTTCACGACAAAGGACGGTGTACTTTCAAGTTCCTTGCTAACATAACATGCTACATTTTTTAAGTCTAAACAGGGAACACCTACAGTACTGTGCAAAATTTTGGGCACCCTCTTTTTTTAAATACAAAATTTGCTATAGATTTTTTATTTTATGACTTCATTATTGAATCAGTACAAAAAACATTTTAGATTCCCAAACATTAGTTTTCTAGCACACAAGTAAATGTTACAGAAAAATGTTTGCATGTCAGTGAAGAAAACAGCTTATTACATAAGAGAACACTTTTCAGACAATGAACACAATGAAGGCTGCTGGGTTTTGCTGCAAAAATAAGAAGCGAGTGCGACAGTCAGAAAGTCTCCAGAAGAACTGTCTGGTTCTGCAAGACACTCAGTAAAACTTACAGCTCATTTCCTTATAAAACCGTACAAATTGTACCAAAGATTTTTAATTTTTATGCTATTTTTATTTATTTATTTGTCACATCAAATATTGACTTTGTTTCATTTACTACTGCTTTCTGTTCTTTATGGCTCTTTTTTATTATGTTGAAACATTTAATTTCATTATTTTGAAGGCATATTTGCTCTACAGAATTTCTTTGCAAGTGCCTAAAACTTTTGCACAGTACTGTAGTTCCATCCGTCCATCCATTTTCTGTACTGCTTATCCTACACAGGGTTGTGGGGAGCCTGGAGTCTATCCCAGGGAAGTCAGGGCTCAAGGCGGAGGACACCCTGGACGGGATGCCAACCCATCGCAGTGCCCAATCACACACCCAATCACACACTACGGACAATTTGGAAATGCCAATCAGCCTACAGTGCATGTCTTTGGACTGGGGGAGGAAACCAGAGTACCCAGATTAAACCCCCGAAGCACGTGGAGAACATGGAAGCTCCGTGCAAACAGGATGGAAGTAGGAATCAAACCCCCAACCGTGGAGGTGCCACCGTACCCTCCCAAAACAGTTATTCATGTCTGTTATATTGGAACTAGCTTGTTTCTTGGATGTTCCACAAAACTGAATGTAACTATAAATGTTATGAATTAATATTTAATAAAGATTAATGTTGTAATTGTGAGGAAATGGCTGTGGTATAATAGGAATAAAACACTTCCAATAATGTGCTGTTATTGGAAAACTATCAGGAATAATGTGATAATGCGGTAACAATCACAAAGTCAGGATAGACAATTATTGTAATATGAAAATGTATTATTGGAACATGTCTTCTGTCCTCAGAGTTTAGAGTCTTGAGCAACGTTGACATGTGGACGTGAATAGAAAAAAAGTAATAAGTGAATCGGTTTACTTCTCTAAGCCTTTCACTGTTTTCCAAGAAGATATGCCGTGCCATCTTGCTGAATAGTCCATCCTCCTAAACAAGCAGTGAGGGGCAATAAAGTATGGCATGACAGTACTTGATGTCAGAAGGAGACAGAAAGAGAGAGACGCAGGACTGTCTGGGCATTACATAAGCTGTCATTATTTGCCGGGTTTTGCTCTGGGGCTTAGTTATGTCACAGAGAGCGTTGCCGCGCCTGTGTTATTTTTTTTGAGGCCATGTGAAAACTGCTCATGTCAGTTACCTGTACTGTGAGCAGCTGAGATGTCAAGGAGCCTGCGGGGAAACAATCAAGAGCAAAGACCGCAGTTATGCGAGAGGAGAGACACAAAGAGAGAGAAAAGGGGAGGGTAGATTCGGCAGTTCAACTGAGGTTTTGTTGATGACTTTACCATTTTGCTCCCAGAAGCTCTGAGCTTGCACTTGAGAGAGAGTTATGTGTCAGGGAAAATTGTTATGTGTCAAAAACCTTCAGCTCCAAAGTCATCATCGGTTTCACTTTTCCATCTTTTTAATATTTTCTGGGTTTTTGTTTTTTTAATGGCATTTGTAAAAAGGAAAAAAAAAGCATTTCATTCTGGAGGCAGTTGGCGTAGCCTTGGTCAGCATTTTAACCAGAAATTATCTTTGTATACCAGTGATAACTTTTAGCATGCACCACGTGTGACATTTATTTATTCACTATCACTTGACAATTCATAAGTGTACCTGAGGATAGAGCCTGAAATAGCATCTATTTTTCTAGGGCTGCAAATTTACATCACTATTACATAGCGAGCTAGTTTAAAGCTAATTGTCGTGGTAGCTTTATTCTTTACTGAATAGCAAGTTAACCGTTAGCATGTTCACCACATGTAAGCTAGCTAACAATTTCTGGTACAAATATGCTAGCAAGCTACATGACAAACAGTTTATTTATATTCATAACAACACTGCCTTGGATAGAGTGATGTTTGTTGTACAGAGAGATACATCAGGTTTTGACCCAAATAAAGGACCTGCCTATGAATATGACAGCCTTTATCTTGGGAAAATGCTGCCTACCTTGCTAGCTGCCTTCTGATTGGACCTGGAAACAACCTTCTCACAATCCTAGAATAAATGTGTTGCTCAAGGCTAAACTTACTACAGTGTGTACAGTCCCTCCATACACTCTTCCTAAACAAACCCACACTGTTCTTTCCTCTCATTTCTCATTTAGACCTAGAGGATTTTGCAAGATTTATTTATTTATTTATTTTTTGCCTAGCTATTTGCTGTGTGCTCTTTCAGTGCCTGCAGATGTGGCACATCTGGATCCAGGAAAGACTTGTTTTTGCGGTGCTTCTCCAACGTTCCGCTCTCCAGGCTGCCATGGCAACAGCAGAATGTTTGGCAGCGAGCCGTAAATGGTCTGATGAATAAGGGCGAGCAGGAGAGAGAGAGAGAGAGAGAGAGCGATGGAAAAACAGAGAGAGCAGAAAAGTGGGAGAGGTAGCAAGCTCTCAGTAGTCTGGCCCATGTCCAGGGCAGCCATAATGCGGAGGCTGAAATGAGGCCCGTGGCAGAACACCAGGTCTCAGAGAACAAAGATGTGTGCTTCTGACGCCGGCGACTGAGGCCCCGCTTGGCAGCGTCCACCCTTTCCCAGCAGCCTTTGCCTTGGCAGCCTGCCCCTCTCCTTTCCAAGCCTGCAAAGAGGATTGGGAGAGAGAGAGAGAGAGAAAGAGAGAGAGAGAGATTTTATGTGACATCACCTCCTCCTCTTCAGTCTCGAGTGGAAAGCTATTCAACACTCGTTCCCCCACAAAGTGCACCATTTTATATCTGGCGCTTTTCATCTCCTAAATGCTGTGTTTGTGTGTGTGTGGGGGGGTGTCTTTGGGCGTGCCTGTTCCAGACGTTTGGGTGTGCCATTCCTAGTCTTTTTCTGAAGCCACTGTTTTGAAAAATGCTAGACTCATCCTTGCCCCTAAGAGTCTACTGCTTCTACTATACATTATTATTAGTATTATTTTCTTTCTTTCATAATTTCTTCAGCAGTAGACTCAAGGTGCTGCTTTAAGTAATAATCACAAGATAATAATCAAAAGATCCCCTGCATCTTCCTCTCTGGCTTCATCTTACATGGTTACATTGCTGTTAGCTGAAGAACCACTGTCACTGTGACCAGGTTCTTCGTCAGATTTTCCTATCTCCTGTGCAATCTTTCTGGCCTTAATCCTAGTTACTATCACTGCCCATACCATGTTATTAGTTCAATACAAACTAATTTTCTTCAATTAGTTTGATATTTGAGAAGGTGTCTTATTTTTATTTTAGTCAAGAGACTCTTTCTTTAGGCTGATGACATCTGATTATTATTATTATTATTATTATTATTATTATTATTATTATTATTATTATTATTATTATTATATCCAATCCAAGCATAGTACATTTGAAGGTAAAGGGTCTTGCTGAAGGGCCCATCAGTGGCTCAGTGCCTGTCCTATGATTTGAACTCATCCTTTTGTTGATTAGTGCAGCTCAATACCACTATGTTGTTGCATGCATCACAATCAACAGAAACACACAGGCCATCTCTAGCTACACAGATTTCTTCTTGCAAACCAGATGCTCCTGTTTGGGTCGACATCGGTTTTTTCTCTGCATTGATCTGTTTACAGGGTGTCGTGATCTGCCAATAGTCATATATTCTCCCTGCACTCCTCCCTAGGAGAGGAGTATTTCACTCTGCTCTGTCTTTCAGCGCCCTAGAGTGGAGGTGACGCTGCGATTTAGTGCTTGCCCACTCAGCGGCTGGAGCCAGCCAGGCTGAAATGTGGCGCATGCTTTCCAATCACCTTAAATCACACACTGGCCTGTGGTTTTTGTGTCGAGTGAGTAAATAAAACCAGGTCCATTAGCTGGAGAAGGGCTTCATATGGTTAAGTATGTAGCAGGACGTTGCAGTTTATTTTTCATGCTCTGTGGAAAAGACCCCTGGCCTCGTTGCCTGACACTCTAGCATAAGTGTGCGTGTGTGCATTGTGTGTGAGTGTGTATAGGCTACATGTGCGTGCTACTTTGCTGGAGGTCTGCAGAGCTGAACGTGGAAAGCAATCATAATGTTGTAAACAGGAAGCGGTTAGTCACACAGGCTATCCTGATAAGGCTGTGGTTGCCATAGCAACGCTTTCCGGTGGAAGGAGTAGGCCGATGAGAAAAGTGACTCATGCTGGGCAAAGAAGGGCTCTCCGAAAGATTACATCACTCATATCTGTGTCTAGATTTGTTCTTACCTCTTTAATATGTTCATACGGAGGTCCGTGTGACCGCTGGCAGCTCACTGGAGAGGGCGTAGTGTGTATGCATAGCTTTGCTCGATCAGTTATTTTCTATTTTGTAATACAAAACGCAAAAATGACATCACATCATGGATGTGATTATATATATCGCCATGCTGTTGTTGAGTCATTGGCAGCAGATGCTTCAGACAACTTGCGAGATGCTTTTCATTCTCTGGGACATCAAAGCAGTGTGTCATGTTCAGAATTCTTCATTAAAGATACGTGTCATTAAAAATTCAATGGCTTTAACACATCAAAAGGCATGCACTACAAAGCTATTTGTTCAATTATTAAAGAAAAGCAGCGTGAGTTGTCCCGAATCGGCAAAGAGAAAGAGTGAAACAGTGCAGGCGCTATACCTGCTTCCTGTAGTCCCACGTTACGCCTGCTCAGATCAGATTACTCATTTCAGAGATTGCATCTTATTCCAGGAAGGCTCTCAAAAAAGCCTCAGAACATAGTCTTTTAAAACTGATACATATGTAACCAGCAAGCAGGCAGCTGGGTGAATGCTACCATCCAATAAACATACTGTGAACAGAAGTGGAGTAAACAGCACGTGGATGGGATGTGGCTGGCATTAAACTAATCAATGTTAGGTCTCCATTCACTCTTAGATGCGATTATAGACACACTATCTGGGGATCACCTGACCTGTTTCCTAACACCACTACCACCCCACCCCACCCAGTCTAGTGGTGGATTGTTGACTTCCTCCCATGTGAATCAGCTAAGCCAGATAGACAGGCCGCCTGTCAGGCCGTGTGTGCGAACTGTTTTGTCTGGCCAACAATTCCAGGAAGCCTCTTGAGGGGCTGACGCATGGTAAAGCGTGGAACTTTGAATTAAGTGTTCATTCAAACCAGTGCACTGCTTTGCCTTTGTGGTTGCAAAACTCTTGAGTGCACTGTTTTCATTTTGGTAGAAAAAAAAGGGTGTTCGAGCTAAATTCAAGCCACTTGAGCAAAAAAAAAAACAAAAACAAAACAAAAAAAACCAAACACATTCAAGCTGTAGATTATATTTATTTATTTTAATTTTTTTTAGATTTCACAAGTCTCAATTTCTGAGACACTGCATTTATTTTACCCTTTGAGAAAGTTTAGAGTACACAAAGAGAAGTAATGCCTCAGCCAGAGCTGCTTTAATCCCATCATGTCTGTAAAACAAGCTTATACTTCAACTAGCCTGTATAACATGGACCGTGACATGTTTAATAGAGCAAAAATACTCATAAATAGACCAACAGCTACCATGTCAAGGCATTATACTGAGGGTAACAGATGATGGTGGAGGTAAGTTTACTCAAAACAAGTCTGTCATGGGTTAGGGATGTCCCCACATTACTGAGCAGGCTTATGTAACCGTCTGACATGGGGCTTTACCTTTGTAGGCTCATTGGCATGTCAGGAGGGCGAAACCACCGTAAAGGACTTTAGTAGGTGGAAATGTGGGGGAAAGCAGAGATATGCTTTTATCACTATAGTGAACTAGTATGCATGGTATAGTATGCGTGGGGTTAGCAATGTGATATGTTTACTGTTTACTTTCCAAAACAGTGTCAGAAAATGATGCCTTTGGGATTTCATAATGTAATATAATATAATATAATATAATAGAATAGAATAGAATAGAATAGAATAGAATAGAATAGAACTCAGGGTATTAAAAGTCTATAATTTATATCCCACCCATCTGTTCAGTTCTTATATCTGATTGGTCAGAATGTGTTGATTAATTTTCCATAACAGCAGCTCTCACAGTAGTACTGTCTGTAATTCAAATAAGGATATGTTTATTCATATTTATGGAAGGAGTCTCCAGTGTCAGCACTTCATAACAGTCAGTATGTTTTCACATGAGAATCTTCAAGACAGAAGACATGATAAGCCATGTTTTGTTTTGTTTTGTTTGTCTTATAAAATTCAAGAGGGGAAAAAAGAGGCTGTGGAGGGAATGACTATTTATAGCTGTTATAAGGGAGGATGTAACAGGAACTAACTTGTTTTGCAGACAATTCCCAAAACGAAAAGTCAACATTAAAGACACTATGATGTGCTGATACTGATAAACTGAATGTTTTCATGTCTTTTACTATGCTGCTCAATTTCTCAGGTTTTAGAGCGTATATATGTGTGTATGATTGGGTATTTGTGATTATTTATTTATGAGTGGGTTAGCTGTTATTTGGAATGACAATAAAAATCCTTGAATCCTTGTTCATTAATAAATTGTAATCTTCATCAAATTGCTGTGGTATAAGAGGAATAAAACAATGAATCAGATTCAGGGTGGTAACAGTAACTCTTTGTTCTGTCGATGATTATATTTATTATTATTAATATTAATAATAATAATAATAATAATTAAGATTAATAGTTATTATTACTCTTGCTTTAAAAAAAAATTAAAATTAAATAAATTATCCATTTTATCTGTTTTCTTTTGCACCCCTGAGAGATCATCACCCCAAATTTCCAAAGAATTTACTTCCAAATGGCAATAAAGCACTCTTTATATCTTTGTGTAACAGATATTTGTTTCTCAAAAAGCATTCTTGGCATTGGCTATAAAACACTGGCCGTGAGCAGATACTTTGTACAGTATGCAAAGCATGTAGTCTGTCGCTTTATTTGACTGTTTTGCCCGCGGCTGTACAGAAACTGAACATGCTGTTCAGCAACGTGGCCACGTGTGTGTGTGTGTGTGTGTCGCTGCTGACTAGTGCATTTGAGGCGGAAGTGAACTGCATGTCGTAATTCTACTCTACAGAGAGCTGCAGCTTCGTTTAGTCAGCTGGGGTTGAAATGAGAGCAGTGAAAAATGCTTATGTAAGAGGCAGATCTGATCCAAATTACTGACTAATGTCAGTGTGAAATCTGCTTTGCCTCATAAAACACCAAAAGCTGACAAGACAATAGATAATAGAGCTCCTCTGTATGGTATAGGAGCAGAAAGTCGATTTCAATGTCAATTAATATTGTAATTTCGAGTTGACATGCTTATATATCTGAGGTCTGGAGAAAACTACACGCTGCTGTGTAGTGCCAGAAAAAGAGCTTGTGGTGAGCTGTTTGATGACGTCCGAAAGCTTAACATCTCACTTCCTCATTTAAACGAACTCATAAGTGCTGTTTGTGCTTTCAGATGTAGCTTGTAAATGTGTTTTTGACAAGGCAATCACACACACACACACACACACACACACACATAAAATACACTAAATGTTCAACATTGTTACTAGACAGCTGGGAAATAGGTCTACGCTGAGCATAACCTAGCTAAGACTACAGCTAACCATTTAGCTCATTACTATTTAGCCTTTCATGCAAGGTGACAGGAAAAAAACAAGACAAAAACCATGCTATATAGCACACACGTATCTAGCCATCGCTGCCAAAACTATAATGTGCAGCTCATTTGCTAATTGGGAAGACAGTTCAACGTCATTCACCCATAAATGGATGGGTGTTCGAAATATCCCAGTTTTTAAAGCTTGACAAGTTGACAAGTATAGAGAAGTTGCTATTCAGTTGTCATTAATTGTGCACTACTAAAAAGTAGGTTACCTTGATTAATCACATAAGGAAAATTGTGTGAGCTGAATCTGTTTATCACATGGCGAGTGTGTGGAGATTAAATAAACCATTACCAAAAAGGGGAGCTGTCTTACAACACTGACAGGATAAAATCGCAAATTTACGACGTTGTATGACGTCTTCCCAATTAGCAAACAAGACGTCATGGAGATCAATTTTACACGAGTTATTACTGAGGTATGTGTGCCACCAAGGATCGGAAATTACACCATTTCCCTCACGTGTAGTAGGAAAATTGCTAAAATAACTAATATGACTAATACGTCTACAATTACTCTGTAATTACACTATCAACCAAATAAAAGTTTTGCTGTATTATGAAATGTCACTGTTGCTTCACAAATACTGAATTTATAGCTATCATCTATCTATCTATCTATCTATCTATCTATCTATCTATCTACCTACCTACCTATCATTTCCTTTTATTTATCTACAAGTGATGAGCAAGTTGGTTCACTTCTAATCCAATCCAGCTAATATAAACATGGGCTCTCCACTGGTGCAAAATTGGAAGATTTTTCAAATCCAATTTGTTCCAATTCAGACGATGCCAAAGCAGTTCGATAATACAGTGTGCGGTGGCTGGTTTTATGTGTTATCCGAGGAAGCACTTGCTAGCCTTCACCATTCCTGATTCCTGGCTGTGGCATGATATGGAACAGCTAGCTAGTGGGTGGGATTTGGAAAATTACCAAATTGGGAGTAAATTAAAAAATAGAAGAAAATATGTGTACATAAACATCATGCAGTAATTATAGCTTGGAACAGTGGTTACCAACCCTGTTCCTGGAGATCTACATTCCTGAAGACTTTAGGATGATGAATGATGGAAATGATGAAAAACTAAAAACATCCAAATTAATATCAATGTAAAATCTTTACATTTCTAAATGATGCACTAACCTGTTCGCTCAAATTAATAATAAAATTTCCTATTTACTTGTAATGGGTGCCCTTGTTTCATTTCAAAATGTTTTACAATGGAGTCACCATGAATAGTAAATTTGTATAGCAAATATGGTAGTAACAAATGTAGTAAATAATTTTAAAAAAAGAAAAGAAAGATATGAAAAGCTAACACCTTTGGCTTGAGCCCATCTGATGGGCTATGCTAGACATATGCTAAGGATTATTAAATTAATTCACAACGTCAGTAACTGCTTTATTCTGGTCAAGGCTGCAGTGGATCCGGTGTCCATCCCAGAAACACACCCCAGATAGGACACCATGCACACACACATTAGGGCAATTTAGCATAGCTGGCATGTTTTTGGGAGGCGGGAGGAGACCTACACAGATATAGGGAGACCATACTAAACTCTGCACAGTAATGTGAGCTCAGAATCAAACCAGAGACCCTGGAGCTATGAGGCAGCAACCATGTGCAACACCCTGCACCACTGTGCCAACCTACTTACTCAGTTGAGGATATGATTGATTAAACTGATGAAACCTCATTACATTAATAGAATAAATTACTAAATTGAGAGAACTGGTGGAACTTAAACTGGTGTTTGTTTGGATTTTCAACACTGATTTACAAAAAGCTGGAGAAAACTTTTTTGTCATATGCCATCATCATATCTCTAAATGAGTTTCTTATCTATCTATCTATCTATCTATCTATCTATCTATCTATCTATCTATCTATCTTAATGCCATTTAATAACCCTTCATTCAAATCAAAGTGATTCCTCAAACCAGACAATTTATGGCTCACATATCTGATCCCATTAAAACTATATGTCTGGGGCTGGTTAAAGCTATGACTCACGCCTGGGTGCTCATAAAAACAACAATAAGGAAGCGCACATGGTAAGACTTGTCTTTGACATGGGGCTTTCCACTTTGTGCTAAACTTGAATGCAAGCCAGTGGCAGCTTTGCTGAATCACGTGGGCTTGGTCTACATGAGTCAAACTGATCAGCTTCAAGTCTTAACAAAGTCCACTTCCCTAAAGCTAAATTCATTAACCACGTTGGCTGTCACGTGCTTTCAGGGATTCCAGGTTTTCAGTTGAATGCACGCATTCGGTATTTTCAAAAATGACGCAATTTACATTTGAACTAAATTATTTTCATTTTTATCGAGTATAATTTAAGTACAACCGTCAGATGCACAGATCTGGATTGAAGTTCAAAAAAATCCAATCTGGCAACCCAGCATGCACCCCAAAGCAGGAAGGGGAAGTTTTCTGCTGGCAAACCCAGAATATATCAGAAATAACACCTTGCTAGATGCCTGTTTGGTGCAAATGATACAACAGCTTGTATATATTAGAGTGAAGAGTTAAATATGACCGCACTTGAAATGTGCACTGCAGCTCAGACATAAAGTCGGTCACCCGCGTGACGTTGCGTTGCCAGGGCGACAGGAATGCGGAATTATGGGCTGGCGCTCCAGGCAATATTTTTGGTTTACGGGTCAGTGGTGCACGTTTTAACAACGCTGGCGTTTGCAAGATCCGAGCCAAGATGTGCGGATTGCATAACAATGCGCACATCGGTGTAGTATGATTTTACCATAAACTGTAAGATCTAATGTAAGTACATTTAGATTTCTTCTCCTTCCTGTAACCTAAACAAAACAGCTATTCCAACTGGAAATTTTTAAAACGTAATTTTGGAGTCGATTTTTACTCAAATATATGATTATTTTACATATGTTTTATTTGATATATATTTTATAGTATTTATTAGTGCAAGCTGCTGAAACATACAACATTTGTATTCCTCTTTGTGGAGTAAATATTACGTTCCTGTGAATCAACCGAAATAAGAAGGCAAATAGTACTGAGAAAACACATCTAGACGTTGAAAAAAATGTGGTTTCAGATCCAACAGCCCAGCTGGAGCGCCGAGGGCGAGGGGGAAAGCGTGGCGCATGCGCATAAGGCGGTTGTCGAAGAATCGAAGTAAATAGAATCGGAGCTGAAACGCTGGAAGCTGAACTTTAGTGACGTCATCGCGCCACACAGAGCTGGCTGGCTGAGTAGTAGTGCGCGAGATAGATAGAGGCGCGCTGTAGTAAAGCACGCACTGCCATGAACTTCGGAGTGTAAACTTCGCTGTTTTTGTCGCCGACGGTCTGGTGCGGGAAACTACAACGATTTTTTTCTGCTTTTTTGTTGTTCCTTAACAAAACTAAAAACAACAGACGGGCGTTTGGAGAAGTAGTCGTATTCGTTCTTTTCTTCTTCCTTCCCCAAAGCCATGTCCTCCGCGGCGGTCGCTGCCTCGCGCAGGCAGTCGTGCTATCTGTGCGACTTGCCCCGCATGCCGTGGGCGATGATTTGGGATTTCACGGAGCCAGTGTGCAGGGGGTGCGTGAACTACGAGGGCGCTGATCGCATCGAGTTCGTGATCGAGACCGCGCGGCAGCTCAAGAGGGCTCACGGCTTCCAGGAAGGCAGGTCGCCTGGAGCTGGCAAGTCGGCCAAGGACATGCAGTCCGTGAACCACGCGGCTGGAGACGGTGGCTCGCGGGCGCCGCCGCCGCAGTCCCTGGACCGCTACTCCCTCTCTTCGGACAGACCGCCCCGCCTCGGGCCCGAGTATCAGCCCGGCGCTAGGCAGGCGAACGGCCTCCCCGTTCCGAACGGATTCCCCAAACCTGACGAGCCGCCGGAGCTGAACCGCCAGAGCCCCAATCCTCGCAGGGCGAGCGCGGTCCCCCCGAGCCTCGTGCCTTTGGGGAACGGAGCTCTGCCAGTGAACGCGCTCAACGGCCGGCCACCTCTGGGGATCCCGGGCGCGTTAACGGTTGATCACGGTGGGAAGCGGACGGACGATGGGAAGGACAAACACCGACCGGACAGCGTGTCTGACCTGGGCGAGAGTCACAAGCGCGATGAGTGGATGTCTAAAGGCAAGACGGTCCGCGACCTTATGGCCTTGAATAGTCTGGAAAGCAGGTTCAAGAAGGAGTACGCAGGCATGCCGCACCGGATGGGATACGACACGTCTGCCCCCTCAAAATCAGGTACAGAATTTGGCATTGTTTAAGAATCTACATTTTGCACTCAGGCACTTCAGAAGCCTTCACTCAATATTAGACAAATGTATGTGAAAGAAGTAGATTAAATGACCTCTGAACTCTTTTAAAAACACACATTTTTTCCTTCACATTTTGTATTTAATAAAATAAAATAATATCTTGGAATTGACTTCTGAATTTGAAAGTGTTCACATTTCTCTCTCACTGCCTTCATATGGCAAGGCTGTTTTTGTGCTTCAAAGAAATTGTCAAACAGTGCCAACAACAGGTCATGCTTAGAGTTTTAGAAGAATGAAAGCACTCCATTTTTTTTCTTTGCCTAATCTCTGTTTTTTCCTTTCTTTCTAACTGTTTAAACCACTTCCCCACCCCAACCCTTCCAATCCTCCCCCTCCCTTTACAGATCGAGGCAAGCAACCTCGAAGCAGCATGAAGAGGAAAGCCTCCCCTGAGCCTGAGGGTGAGGGCACAGTCACTAAGCTGAATGGCGACGGGCTCCCTTGGTCTTCCTGCCCATCCGAAGTGCCAAAGCTGCCTGCTGCAGCTCTGCCAGGCTACACCACCGGACCTCCTTCCACCATCTCTCCACACCCACGCACCACGCCACCTGAGGCTGCTTTGGCTGTGCAGAACGGCCAGTCTCCCATGGCCGCCCTTATCCAGGCAGCGGACAACGCTGGCAGCGCGGGCACCGGCTCGCCCAAAGACGCCAACCAGGTGCACTCCACTACAGCAAGGAGGAACAGCGGCAGCCCGCTCTCTCCTTCCTCAGCCAACCAGCGGCGGCTCACCCAAAGGGACGTGATGGGCGCAGGGGTGGCGGGCACGGCTGCTGCAGGCACAGGTGCCAGCCATGTCCCAGGTGTAGTAGACCCTCAGGGTGGTCACCCACAGAGCATTCCGGACTCGTCGGTGCCTCCTGGCAGCGTTCCCCTGTGCTGCACCTTGTGTCACGAGCGGCTTGAGGACACACATTTCGTGCAGTGCCCGTCAGTGCCCTCGCACAAGTTCTGCTTCCCCTGCTCACGCGAGAGCATCAAACAGCAGGGTGCTACGGGTGAAGTGTACTGCCCAAGCGGCGAGAAATGCCCACTGGTGGGCTCCAACGTGCCCTGGGCATTCATGCAGGGGGAAATAGCGACCATCTTGGCCGGAGACGTGAAAGTAAAAAAGGAGAGAGACCCTTGACTTTTCCACACTATTCTGTTTTCCTCTTTTTTTTGTTACGTTTGTTTTTTCTTGCAAAACATTCAACACCAACAAATGACACACACACATACGATTTCAGATGACTATAAATAAATCAAATTGCATACCATCCAAACAGAAATTATTGGACATGTACATATGGACTCAAGGGAAGTGTACACTTCATAAACATGGCTGTATAAATTTTTTTGATTTTCCCTTTTTGAATACATTGTTTCTATATTTTTTGAAGATGAAAGGTATGTACACATTCTAACAGACTACTTTCACCCCACCCCCTTTTTTCAGTTGTTGTTCAACGCCAATTATCAGTGTACTATTAGAACTGGTGGCAGTCCATGTTTAAACATAGAATGTGACTAAAACTACTCTATGAGCACTTGGCAAAACTGAAATGCTTCTAGCTGTACTTGTATGCACTTGTTTAAAATTGCCAAATACAATTTTTGACCTTGTAATAACAGCCTAAAGTGTCCATGCTCTGCTTCTTGTCCATTATTTTTGAGGCAGTCTCCCTCATGTGAATTACACTGTAGAGGGATGATGCAACAACCTGTGCAAGAAAATGGGACTCAATGGGGAAGGGGGGGGGTGAGAATGGGGGCGATGAGACAAAGGGAGAATGTGATATTCTGTGCTGTATATGTGGTGGCAATCCAGCGGTTTAATATGGGCATTATTAACTAATTAACTTCTCAAGAATATGTGAATGGGTAAGAATAGATATTTTCAGAGTTTGTCATCTGGTTGTGAGGTTTTTTTTAAACTTTTTTTTTTTAACTCTTATGTTGAGTACCTTACTGCGACATGCAATATGACCCTCTAGATGTCTATTTTTACTCCCACATGCCATATATTCGGGGCTCGTAAACACTCTTTCCTTTGGCCTTTTTCGGTAAGCCAAACCTGTGTTCCTCAACAACATATCCACACCTTATACATGGCATCTGTAACATTCAGTAGCCTTTGGGGATTTTGCTTTAACTTCTTAATAATTTCATGCCTCTAACATTCAAGTTTATAGCTTGTGTATAGAACCCTGGAGTCTACTGCTATAAGCGAGTGAATGAGAATGCCAACGTCTGAAGCTGCTTCTTGACCAAGTCCGGAGCAGTTATTTGACTCCTGAGCAATTTTAGCCACACGTTAGGAGAGTCGGTCCCACACCATAGCTCGAGCCCTAATGAAACGTTCTCTGACCACGTGGTTTTCGCCCCCTGCGGTGGAATTCCTGAGTCACCGTCCTCCGTCTCCTCAGTCTGGGGCTCCTTGGAGGCCAACATGCCTGCTACTGTTAAGGCTGATTGCACACACTAAGCTTACAGAAGTGAATGGAGGCCTCTGTTCCGCCCAGAATTCACATGCACTTGCCATTCAGCGGAGCAGCAAGCCTGCACTTAACCCTTTCGTAACCCAGCCCGGTAACTACCTTTTTTAAAAAAAAATTTTACTAAAATAATTTTTATTGCTTTCTTACTTCAGCCATTCATGTAGCCTAAAAAAAACAAGAACCAAGATATATTAATATCAGAATACTTATTATTAAAAAATTACATAACCCATTTTCAGGATTTATACATTTCCTAAGCTTGTATATTATTTATATTATAACACACATTAAAATACATAACATTAATGGCATATGACAGTCCTAAAACTTATAAACCAACAGGTTACATCTTGTCCGGTTTTGAAGAAAAATCATACGTCTTTATTATTATTATTATTATTTTTATTTATTTATTTATTTATTTATTTATTTTTAAAAGCACTTCAAAAATCCCTGCTATACGCCAAATTCCGTATATTTAACACACATTTTGGCTAGAATGAGCTTTTAAACTATAATATTTCACGGACTGTCACTTCCCGATGTGCACCGCGCGCAGTGAGAGTTCACAGCCGCGCGCGTTCTGAGCTGACCGGAGTGGTGACGTGTGCGCGCTCGCGGTCCTGTGTTGTTGTCAGACTTGTTTATTTTCTTCCGTCACACCGAAACTCGACGTGAAGTGTTTTGTTTACACAGCTGTCCCACCCCTATCCATTTAGTGTCGAGTCTAAATAATAAAATGTAGCTATATATATATATATATATATATATATATATATATATATATATATATATATATATATATATAGAGAGAGAGAGAGAGAGAGAGAGAGAGAGAGAGAGAGAGAGAATACGAGGGAGATAGCTTTGTTTTTACTATCGCGAGACACGTTGTTTTGGCGCGTGCAGTTTTTTCGGCTGTCATGATTTATAGGCTGCGACTTTTCCTTTCTTTCATCCCGCCAGAAATGTAAAGCTTCAGTCAAAACAGGTCGACATCAAAGCGCCATGCTTTCATTGCGAACTTGTTTGAATAAAACTGGGAGATTTGGATTTAATTTGTGATCATAAACAAATATAATTACTGCTATAATACTTACATTAGCACCATTATGACTGTACATATTACATGATGACACAGTAATTAACTTATATATTCTTGTTATAAATAATATAAAGACATAATGCTGTGCAACACCAAAATAACGTCCTACAACCCCTAATTTAATTGGCATATTATAACACCTAACTCGGTGTTAACGTCCTTTATGTATATTTCACTCTCCAGAAAAATTTGTACCTTTAGTACCTGTACCTTTCCTTGTCACCAGGGTGGTGCCCTTAAGGGTATATATTGTGTACTTTTAACAAATCTCTCAGCTAGAAATGTGGAAATAGGGTACCTTAAAAATTATTTAAGTTCCATAAACAGACTGCAATTAATTTAAAACATGCACTCCATTACTGCATTTCTAGGTAAAGGATACATACTGAAGGTACAAAATGTGTACCCTTGAGGGTACAACACCAGTAACAAGAGCTGGTACAGTTTAGTAAAAATTTTTTCTGAGAGTGTGCATGCACCTTAGTTTTAAAACATTCAAAAATATGATCTGTGTTGGAATTGCACTTCTGTTGTTGTAGGCAATGTGCAGCTGCATGTAAGCCCTGACGTGTACTTCAGACATTTCTCTGTCAAGCATGTAGGGGTGGTCTGAGCGACTGTTTCACTTTGTGTTTGGAACAAACTGCTCTGATTGGAGGTTTCAGATTCAAACACAACTCCGAAGGTCAACAAGTACGCTGTGGGCCTGCATGGCCTGGACAAGCCAGAGATGTGTGTTCGCCACGTCAGCAGTTTTAAGCTAGTCTGCCTTGGTGTTCTGGGGAAATCTTGTCAGGGTCTTACTGTCGGTGCTTTATGCAGTAGCACACACACATGCACGCATGCACACACACATAGACACACAGACAGGAGGGGCTAAAAAGCGGGAAGTGAAGGGGAGAGGGTGGGGGGGATCGCGGGGCAAACAGCCCAGCTCACATTCCAGAGTCTTTGCTATTCCAGGGGGAAAAAAAGAAAGCGGAGAATGTTAAAGGTAGCAAGGGAGGAATGGGAGACTGGGAGAGGGTGGGGGTAGAGGGAAACGGAGGGGGGGAGGGGGGGGGCAGACATATCCAGCAGTTGCACTGACTATAATTAGACAGAAAACAGGCGAAGCCCTACTGCCATCAATCACAGACACGGCAGCACCAAGAAAGGAACATGCGTCCTGTTGACTGGAAGCCTTTATCTGGAGGAAAGGGTTTTATGTCGCACCAAATATAGAGATCACACCCTTGCCAAGCTGGTGTGTATAGTAAAAGGGGGCCTCTGTTGCCTGGTTACCTGTTGCATGGGTAAACACAGGAGGGAATATGGAGGTGCCACGTCAGTTAACAGACACAGGGGAAACCAGGCCCTGGCCATGGCATTGCTCTCTATTGGCCTGCTACTGTACAACAGTCAGTGTTGTGTTGCTTCTTCATAAAATGTTCTTTTTAGTCACACATCTTTCAGCCCATGTAATTATGGTTATGCTGGTTGTCTTTTACTTCTTCACACCAAATTGACACAGTTCCATGCTCACTTCCCCATGTTCCCTCGTGAGCTGTCTTTGGGATAAAAGCCCTAATTAATCATTTCCCAAAAAAACCTCCACATACTTCAGAATATGGGCTAAGCTGATTTTTTTTCATTAGTGAAATTTTACCCATGAACATTTTCAAATCTAGTCTTATTCTCTGGAAGCAACTTTGAAAACAGACTCCCGTTTCAGGAAGCCTGATTTTAGAGATTTGCTCTTCAAAGTGGATCTCTTGCATCCTTTCTGACTCTTTGTATGAGTGCCATTTAAAAAAAAAAAAAAAAAAAAAGCCTTTTAAGATGGGGTTTTCTGGTACACGTGGCGCAGGGCTTTCCATCATACTGCGAGGGGGGACATATGGGGTCTTTCTTAGATGTGTGAAATGAATGCTTTGTAATGAAATATCCCACCCAGCACGAGGCTCAGTTTCTGTTGCATGGGGGAGGAATGGGTGGGAGGAAGCACAGACCAAAGGATATAGTATGTGAGAAGAGAGGGGAAGATGAGGGTGGGAGGGGGAAGCAGAGGAACTGCTTCTTGACCTCATTTGTTAATGTGTAACAGGCCTTTCCGTGGGTTCTGTTTGACAACTGTTGCACAATCTCTTGTGTTTTTCAAAAGCAGAGCGGTCCTTTGCACTCTGGCTGCCTCTTTTCTGTGCCGCCATGGGTGTGGTGGTTTGGCAGTATGAAGGCTCTGTAAATGGTCAGCTTTGGCAAGAACAAACTCTCAAACTATCCCATTCTCTTACTATTTGCTTGGAGTGCTTTTCCTGCCTAGCCTTTTCCATTGCTTTGTTTTCCAGATTTTCTTCATAAGATTTGCTTTTTTAAATCGTCAAGGCAAGACAAGGTGTGGATTGAAGCAGTTGGAAATGAAGGATTCCTATTGACATTCAAGATCAAGTGACGTGATCGTTTAAGAGCTGATTCAGCATTGAAATTTATCATACGCTACTTTATAAATTGGATGTCATGGCATTTGCCATGTTTTGAACCCACTGCATAGTCTCTTAAAATGAAACAATTAAACCTGTGCATTTTCCAATTATAACTTCAGACTTCTTAAAAGGGAAACAAAATTGAAACTGTATAAAATTCTGAATTTCTGTTGAATTTCTTGAATGACATGATCGTTTAAAAGCTGTTTCAAGACTGAACTTTATGAAATATATGTTGCTTTATAAACTGTCTCTCGTGACTCTTTCCATGTTTTTGCGCCTGCTGTGTACAGTAAGTTGCTTTCTCAAAATGGAGCCGTTTTCCATTCCCATCTTTAGACCTATATAGAGAATGGTCTGAAGCAGTCTCAAATTCTGAATCTCTATAGAATGATTAAGTCTTGTTCTTTGAGAACAAGAGATCTTTAAATAGTTGACTCAAAACAAATTCATGTTATTTTAAGCAACACAATGGCATTCCATTGTTTGTGAAAGGGAAGTGAGGGAATTAATGAGCTTTGGAGGTCTCGAAACCCAATTTTCTAGTTGGTTCTACCATTTCACACAAGGCGTATTGACACAAACACTCGACTTTTGACCTTGCTGATCACTCAGTAAGAGCACAAACTCCAATCCATGCATGGAATAGCTTCTGGACATTGGTCAAAAAAGGCAGCTGCCTGTGATATAAATGGGTCGTTATGGAGGCAAAGTCCAAACTCCATGTGCAGAGGCTCAAGACATATGGTTAGGCTGAGAAGATGAATTGACATTCAGTACAATCAAATTGAGCTCAACCCTTTTTTGTGAACCACTAACTAGGTCCAAACAGGTTTGAACACCGTTTCATTAAAAGAAGAATACACATACAAGGCGTGTTGCTGCTTTAAAGAAGGTGATACGCAGCATTGCAGCAGGATTGCAAGGCCTCTGGGCCAAAGGTGTGTTGTGAGTGGTGCTCTGTGGTAACATGTGGAATACACGTCAGGTAGAGCCAGAGGGGAAAAGAGATTAAGAGCGTGGGAAGGGGGAGGCTGTGTATATGTCTATCAGATAAGTTTGACTTTCTCTATTTGAATGGAGACTGAACGTAGATTTTGATTTAATCCGTTTGGTGAGCAAGAAAGCAGGAGACAGAGCGATGAGCTGGAAGCTGATTAAGATGATAATTTAGGACTGATTAAGACATTAATTCTATGAGTCTGTAAAGAAAGAGAATTGTTCTCTCGCTCCCTTTTTCTCACTTTTGCACTTTCTCATTCACAGCAGAGCTCTCTATATATAACTCCACATGACACCTTATTTAGGTGACTATCTATTTTCACTCCCCTGTCATTAGTCTTTCTTTAGTTCTCTGTTTTGCTCCCTTTCTCTCCAACAGGCAGTAGGCTAATGGAAAGCTCTAACATAAAGGCAAAAGCAGGTCACTGCTGATTGGGAACAAGGACAAGGGCTTTTTCTAAAACCAAAAAAAAAAAAAAAAGGAGAAAGGAATGCAGAACAGGATTTATGGTTAGTGCTATTTTGGTTGGAGTCATGAGGTTTCTAACATTAGTGGCATTGTTCCTCCTTGAGAGTCCTGGTCAGATTGAGCCCTTGGCCAAACTGTCCTATAAAAAACCTTTAATTAAAACACAGTTGCATCTGGTTTAAATTACATTGTGTCCTTTATGTGAAAAAATATCCTTTAGAAATTTACTACCATAAAAGACAGTTCATTGAAGTCAGCGATGCATTTATGCCCCTGTGTCTTATTATAGTGTCTTATCTCTAACCAGAGCTTTTAACTATTGATTTTTAAGGATGACTTTCCACTCTTTCAAGAAGAAAGGCTGGATTTTTCTCTGTTTGTATTCAACATTCATTCATGCCCTGCAGGTCTATGGGATCATCTTCATATATATTTCAAAAACTGCGCAACTTCTCTTTCTCTCCTCTCAGCCGCTAGTGCAATAGACATGCAACAGCTGATCTCAATAGAAGCTTTCATATCTATCTCTCTGTCCGGACCCCACAGGCTCCATCTTTGATCTCACGGGGATCCAAATGTTCAGTTTAATAGGACACAGATGAAGCCCAGCACCCTTGTTATCCCAGGCGGGGAAGGGACCTTGCTTCCTCCGGCCTTCACCACCACTTACACACTGACTTCTGAGAAACAGGCCTTGCTCATGAAGGTCAATTCTACACAGTTTGATCCATTCGCTGTGAAACGTGTGACCGTCGTTTGATTGATTTCTCTTTTTGCAACCCCAGACTGGTAGACATAAGAACCCATTTCTATCCCCCTCCTTTCCTTCTCATGGAGTACTGAGGGTTTCCAGAGCAGGGGTGGGGTGGGGTTGGGGGTGATTGAGAAGTAACCAGAGGAATGTATTCTTCTTTTGCATGATTAATGCCCTCTCGTCCTGCCATGGAGCCACACTGCTCTATTTTTAGCGTGCAGTGTCAAAAAGGGGCCTGCAGGAATCGCAGTAGGCTGCAATTCACATGATGGATGAAATCATCACAAAGTACAGTCTCTGTCTTTTTTTCCACACCCACTCTCTTTCTTTCTTCTTTCTTTCTTTCTTTCTTTCTTTCTTTCTGTCAAATGGAAATGAGCATTCCTTTTTTGTCCTCAACGTGAAAAACGAGACAGCTAGCGCTCGCGATCGTCGGAATGTTTTCTTTCAGGTGCTGGATCGCTGTCAAATGTGCTGGAAAAAAAAACTGGAACGAGCAGTAAGCGGCGGCAAAGGGAGGGAGAGAAAAATGAGACGAGGCGAAGAGGAACAAAAACAAAAGAGCACAAAAACAGATCTCGACAGAAAAAAAGACGGGAGCGAGGGAGAGAGAGGACAGGACGGGGGTGGGGAGGGGGGGTTGAGCTAGACAGAAGAGGCTTTTGTGTGCAAGACAGCCATTGCTGAGGGAGAGAAGGGATTGGGATCAGCTGATGAGCTGATGCGATAAAGAAAAAAGGCGGCTTCTCGGCACACAGCACAAAGGCAGACAGGAGAGAACGTCAGGTTTTGACATGAACCCAACTAGCTGCAGCTGCGGCCAGCCTTTTGGCTTTATTACAGTTTGTTCTTCAACTCAATGCTGCCAACCCAGAGTATTGTTGTCAAATGTATTTCCGACAAGTCTCAACTTGACGCGTATTCTGTCTCTGCACATTTGCAAGAGGAGATTTCTTTGCCTCCTTCATGTTGGCTCTGCAAAGCTGGCGTGTTTTCCACAGTTTCGATCTGGGAGCAATTAGAGTTGGATGATTTTCCTGGCACGCAACCACATACAGTACAAATATGAGCCTCTCCTCGTTTAGCCATTGGAAAACATATCTTCCAATGGCTAAACAGAGCACTGTGGTATTCAACATTGCACAGTGGTTGAGGGAAAGGAAGAAGAAGAGAGATGAGGAAAAAGAGATAATACATAAACTGCCTGAGTTCGCAGCACAGACTCATAACTCAGTCATCACCCATGTTATATAACCATGCCACTGTGAATAATGTGCTTGCTGTATCCCAAAAGATCAAACAAACATCTCTGTTTCGCTCTCTCCTCCACTCTTTTTTCTCTCTGTTCTTCATATACCTAGACCTAGAGTGCTATGTATTATAGTATTGTTCTATTTCTATGTTATATTCCCTTATTTGGTTCAGTGTGATTAGTGTAAGAGAAGTGCTACAGAATGATAACAACAGTACAGTGTTATTTTGTACTCCAGCACATTGGAACACATTGCTAAAACACCAACTAGGAGGTTTGTTCAGGTTTCATTTGAGTGAGTAATGCGAACGTCCCAATGCGCGATTCCTTATTTCATTCCAAACCCAGACTTGGAACAAAGCTATCCATGAAAAATGTGGTGTGTCTAACATCCTGTCCACATCCAGCCACATGCAGACTGACTATTTCTCAGAAGAATGTGCTGGACTGAGTCCCGAAACACGTGGTCCGCGCCTCCTCTCATGTTCCCAAACAAAGAGAAATGTTAATAACATACTGCTGACGAAGGGTACAGGGAACATGTGAATCCCCCCTCTCTTTGTTTGTGCGCACATCTGGGATTCAGTAATAGTACGGGTAGAAAAGGCAACGTTTCTCCTCCCCCCTGCTAGCAGGCAGGAGTGTGTGGGAAGAAAACGATCTGGTGTCATGCTGCATGGAAAGTTGTTGGCCAAGCCAAGCAGGATATGCTGGAATGGGAGGGGGCATTTCTGCACAAGGGAACGTTGAAATCCAGCAGGCATCCTGCCAAGTGCAAGAGCGAGTCTCTGAGTGTGAGATTATGAGTGTACTTGTGTGTGTGTGTCTGTATCTCTGTGTGTGTGTGTGTGTGTGTGTGTGTGTGTGTGTGTGTGTGTGTGTATGTTATTGAGATATTTTCATAACTGGCACGGTTTCAGGGGCGGATAGCTTACAGAAGTTTTGGTAGCACCTGCTTCTGGAAAGTTTAGCTGTCTGATCTGCTGAGATTTCGGTATGCCAGATATTGACGGAATGACAGCGTTGTCAGTGCAGGAATGTAGTTATGAGCCAGCACTCTTACTCACGTACACATGTACCCACAGACTGGGCAGGGCAGGAACAAGACTGCATTGTGAATGGCAGGTTTGAATTTTAGAACAGGCATGAGGAGGGCCTGCCTCGACAAAGCCCGAAAAACCCTGCTATGTAGAGGGAGGAATCTTCTCACAAGGTAATGAGGATCATTAAAAAATAATAATAATAATAATAACACAATGACTGAAATCATTGCCTCAAAATAATTGGGTGTGACATCTGCGGTGTGCAAAATATGAGCCGGCGATGACGGTGTGACTGTGACATTAGGAAAAAGAATGCCTGCCCTCATAGCAGCATGTGAAACTCAGGCTTATGTGTCAGTTATTGCGGAGTGACATGGAAGGCCAACCATCGCCCTCGTGCTTCCCTGTGTGGAGGGAGATGTGGGTGGTATGTTCTAGTGTGGAACAAGGTTAAATATAGGTGCAAGGATGCGAGTATTATGTTTGTGTGAGTGTAGGAGCTAGGGGCTATCCATCCCCCACCCCCAACACTTCCACCACCACCACCACCCCCTGCCTTAAGGTTTGGATGTGCTATTTTGGCCACACACTCATACAGTATAATCGCACAAGGTTTACTTACTTCACTATCAAGGACATGGACACAAACTGTCAGCAGTACATCACACCAACTACACTAAATCTTTCATGCGATAGCCGTAAGCATAGAGCAATTCCCACTGGAAATAATACCCATCTTTAGGACAATACTATAGTCTGAGTGGTCAGTTGGCTGATGACTGCGAGTGCTGCCATGATGTCTGCTCTGCTCCATGGTGTCAGATATCAAGGAAGGGTTTAGAAGCACATCATCACATCTGTTATCCCTGTGGCCTTTAGAGCCAGTCTGAAGCACTTAGCTTCAAATAGAGTCATGGAGTGTGCTGGTATTTTAAGCGCTGTCTATCAGGATGCCTCACCTTAGTTATTTTGGTGTTGGAGTGTCACAAAATGTTCAAGCCAACCAGTATAGCTTGATATTTTGAACTTTGGCTAGTGGCCATGTTTACATGCAAAACTTGTTCCAAACTTGTACTGAAACTCTGTTGTATATCTTTATTTGTGTGTATGCTTCACCGAAGTCGAGCATTAGCATAACGAGAAACTTGAGAGACCTGTCAGACTGTAACCAGTATGTTCGCCAATTGTTTAATCACCTTGTGTTTAACAGTTAAAGGAATATTCCAGCATTTTTCAAACGAATTTCTTTCTATTGTATCTGTAGCACATGTGCGATTACCAAAGACAGGAATTTCCTGATATTTGCCTGTGCTTAGAAAAAAAAGAACAGAAAGCCATTGAGAATAAATGTCTGAAGATGAAACAACCAAAAAAAAAAGTCCTTATATAGAGTTATCCAACTTTCCAAAATTTGTGCAATATTTTTCTCAGTACAAGTGATTCTGATTACATGTGCTTTCCCTTTTTGTGGTAATAATACACTGTCAGGCAGAAACGAAGGCATTTCCATGTTAATCTAGAGCTACGTTGAGTATATTGGTAAAACAACATAACCACAAATTCTTCCATGTGAAAAAGTAGCTCCTTCTCAGAACGGATGCATAAACAGAGTTTAATTTCCTAATGTGTTTGTCAAAAAATCCTGTATGTGTTTTTATGTGATTTTTCCTTGACTCAACTGCCAATGGACTTGTATTATAAGGGAATTTTGAGTCAACTCATTTTCTCTTGTTATCTCAGTACAGTTGAAAAAATGCTGGAGTATTTGTTTCAATTATGCCAGTCTCAGCAAATTGCATTCCAACAGAACAGTAGTCATGAAGATGGATTTATGTGTCCCCTGATCCATCCACACAATTATATTTTTTCCTAACAATAACAGTTTTAAATGCCTACCAACAGATTTTAGTGAGCGTGCACCTTCACAGAAATCCACATATGTAAATTGTATGCATGGATTCAGAATATAAAAGTAATCAGATTTAAATGTTTACCTGGTAATCACTGATGTTTTTCTTTTTTTTTTTTTTATTTGATTTTTGATTTTGTCAGTATTCACCTCTTTTGATGAGATTTCATTTCATTCCCAAATTTCATTGGGATTGACACTACTTTATTTCACTTTCGGTGTGTACATAAAATCTTTACATTCTTATTAAGCTAACAGTCATGTTATGAATGCTTTTTTAGCTTACATGTCAGCCTAGCTACTGTTGTGAAGGCGACTGACAGAGAACTATATCTGTTTTTCTCCAAAAGGGTCTCAGTGCTTGCTATTGTTGGATATGTGTATGGGGGTTGTCTCCATGCACATATTCAGAAATGCACTGGCTCTGTTCTCATTACCCAGTGTCCTTGGTGAGTGTGTTATATTTAGCTGTTGTGGGCCTGTCAGAGCGCTGTGGCATCTGACCCGAGCGTGCGGGCTCCGGCGCAGCGTCACATTTCACAAGCTGAGCTCAGGCTCACTGGACCACTTAGTTTCCCCAGAAGGCGGTGATTTATAGAAGTGGATCAGGTGTCCCGGCGTCTGCTGAAGCCATCAGGGATGCTTCATTCGACTTTGAGACTTGTGACCTGAACCAAGGGCGAGGCAGAAGTAGGGGAAACTCGAGACAAGGCGAGACTCTGGACTTGAGCTACAGGCTACACGTTGACTATGCAGAGGGGTGGGCAGTGTTTGGCACTGGCCTTGACATGAGAGATCAGTGACCTACCCTTTTCACACACATTGACACTCATATAAATATCTATATACGCAATAGTCATTAATGTCATGATGCTTCAATGGAAATAGCATCCTTCAATTACATCAGTGTCTTTTCCTCAAATGTCTGCATCCCAGACTTCTTACTGTCTTAAATGGTTTCTTCTGCGTATTCCAAATCTTTCTCTCTGTATGTGCAAGACGTCCTGAGTACACACAGATCTGCTCCTCTCTCGCTTCCTGGAGTATTTGGCAGTCAGACGCTTTGGAGGAACGTTTCACCTGGCTAAAGCTAGCAGAGTTTTGACAGAGGCTCATGGAAAGAAAGAGAGACTGAGACAGAGAGTGGGGGGAAGTGGGGGAGATCTGGGTTCCTGGAAACATCCTGTCGTGTTCTAACAGGAAAAACTGTCTGTCTGCCAACTCAGCAGCCCTCATGAGTCTGAGTGCGCGCACACACACACACACACACACACACACACACACACACACACACACACACACACATGCATTATATAGACTTTCCAACCATTCCTGCTGAATAAAAATGATATAAAAACAAAACAAATGCCATTCACTGAACAGAATATATATTGAAAATGTTTGATGGCCCTTCTCTTTATTTCATCTATCATACACACTATCTAGAATTATTGGTGGCGTTCATGGCGTTCAAGTAAATGGAATAATACATACAGTACCTGCAATAAGTGATTTTTAACAATCGTATACTATCGTTACACATCTTACACATATGGGGGTATTGTATAGTTTTATTTTAACAGTCTTCTCTTCTCAGGTTTCTCCTGTAGTTGGTGGATTACAAAGGCTTTTGCATCTGAGCAACAACATATTTATACTCTAGGGAAATAGAACATGGTCAGAGACAACAACACTTCCTGAAATAACAATTAAAATAAATATTATCCATCCATTTTATGTACCGCTTATTCTGCACAGGGTTGCAGGGGAGCCTATCCCATGGAACTCGGTGCACACCCTGGATGGGGGGCCAGCCCATGACAAAGCACAATCACACACTACAGACAATTTGGAAATGCCAATCAGCCACCAACGCATGTCTTTGGACTGGGGGAGCAAACCATAGTGCCCAGAGGAAACCCCAAAAGCACAGGGAGAACACGGAAACTCCACGTAGGTGAGAGCGGCGGCGAGAATCGAACCCCCAACTCTGGTGGTGCGAGGCATACGTGATAACCACAGCCACCATATATAAAATATATATATATATATATATATATATATATATATATATATATATATATATATATATATATATAGTTTTCCCATTCATTTGAAGGGTGCCAATAACTCTGGTGCTGACTGTACTTGCACATTACAGTTAAATGCAGTATGCTGTTCATCTGCGCTATTAGAATTGTTCACGATGACTTGTCATTTGTCTTCAGGGAGAGAGCAAAGCATCAAATCAAAACAAAACAAAACACAACTGGCATTTCCTCAATGATGATGTCATTCCCAGCAGAACTGAAACAGGAAGTGGGAGGAATCTCGCAATGTTGTTAAACTCCCATCCTGTGATTGACCAGAGTGTGTGTCTTTGTGTGTGTGCGTGTGTTTACACTTATACACTCCAGCCTGTGTCTGCATGTAAGACAGGAAAATTTATTGTTGCACTGATAATCATGCTACCCCTCCCTTCTGTGGCATTTATTTTATGTAATCAGTTCCCATGAATGGGATGATTCATATTTCTTTCTTTTTTTTTCTTTTTCTTTTGTTTTTGCCTGTACATGAATCTACTTTTGTTTGAACAGGTCCTACAGTCAAATTAGTGAAATAAATTCAGTTAAACCTAACTGTATTGTAGGGCCCTTTAACATGACTCAACTTGGCAGTTGGGCCAAATCGAAAATATCTGAATATTGATGTATTTATAAATGCACTTTCCTATATTTCCTTCCATTCCCTCTTATGTATCTATACAGAAATAGCAATAGCTCTGTTAATTGAAATAACACTATCAAATAGTACTACTCAAACTTTCCAAATAATTCCCATTACAACCAAGAAGTTATTAAAAAAAGAACCTGTTGTGTGGTTAAACTAATTTAACAACAAAACAACATCCATTACAGATGAAACTTACTTAACACTGAGCTACTTGTTGGATCAGTCTCCTCTACTGGATCATAATTTTACAGTAATTCAATTCCGTTTTAATCTGTATTGTATATAAGCATTTTCTCCCCACTCTTACTGTGCTGTATAATTGACATCGTAGATAACAGAGAGAAAGACTTCTTCATTGGGCGGCTGGGATTTTCAGTGTGGAAACATGGTTCTTCTGCCACCATTATTGTAATGAAAAGGAAGGAGGAGAGGCCTCAACTTCTCTTTATGGCTTTTTGAAGCTACAAAGAGGATTAATGTTGGAAATCCAGGGCTTTTCATAATGAAATGTTTGAGGAGAGATAACAGGTAGGACAGGACAGAGAGAGAGAGAGAGAGGGAGAGAGAGAGAGAGAGAGAGTACTGCAGATCTCTTAGCTCATACACCTTTCTATTACAGTCTCCTGGTTTCTGGATTTCGGCACCTTCTTCCATTCATTTAGAAGCTGTACTTAAACTTAACTGATGTTAGACCAACAACAACAACCATACTTCAATTCTGGCGTGAGTCTGTAATTAACAAAGAGAGAGCTTAATGTACCAGAGCTTATGCTATGTATATTCATATGGTAATGCTTTGTGTTTTAAAGTGTAATTTTAGATTTTTTTTCAGTAGTTCTCTAACACATCTGAGGAAAATGTTCCCAAACAATCCCAGGTGTCTTTGCATACCATTACATTGTCTGTGTAAAGACCTAACAGCTACAATTTAGCTAGCTAGCTATATCAGAAGCTCTAGCCGTTAGCTAGCGTTTGCTCATTTATATTTTCCAGTTTCTAGGCACAAACACACTTTCACACGAGTCTGACCACTTGAAAAGTGAGTGTTTGCATGTTACAAGACTGAATTCACAAGCGCAACACATTATTAGTATGCTCACTCGGTAAGAAATGTATCGTTTGATCCTGTTATTTTCATTATCTCTAGATTAGGAATGTAACACAATATGAATACATTCTTTGGAACGAACAGATGATGCATTCTAATCTGAACAGATACAAATATGAATAGAAGGCATATTATTTATTTATTTATTTATTTTAGAACGTTTGCCAAAAAAAAAACAAAAAAAACAAAAAAAACGGTAAAAGGTTCACAGTGCAGACTAGAGTCGTGCAACAACGGACCAATGCCAAAACAAAAAGGAGGAGGTTTATATACAGTTTGAAGGTCATATATGAAGTGAACAATCATGTATGAAGCACGTTGGCATGAGAAGATACTGTGGGCCGGTACAAACAAAAAAGTAATAACCGCATGCCCAGGGTTAAAAAAAAAAAAAACAACAACACACAGTCCCACACACATCTGTCACTGAGACCAATTATGTAGTTTCCAGTGTTTCCAGAAGTATATTGAAGTTGAATTAAAAAAAATAAAACTTCCAGTTTAGGTCATGTCAACTTCTGGCTTAAATCTGAATACAGACACGAATGCAAATATTTGGAGCACCAAACAGATACAGATAGTGTCACTGATGACGTCAAGACCACAGAACTTACATTAACAGAACTTACATTAACAGAACCAGTGATGAAAGATCTTTGCAGTTGATTTACAAATACTATTAAGCTTGCCTCTTCATCTTCATCACAAGAAGGACCCAGAAAGGGCTTTCATGCAAAGAGTCTAAAACAGCCACAGGGCCCTCCACCAGCGGGAGGATGTGCAGCCATGACAACCCGAGTGTGTTGCACACAAACATCTCATGCCCAACACCAGCCATGTCTATTATCAACATGATGTCAGGTAATAATCAGACACACACTCCCACGTTAAAAAAAAAAGAAAAAGAAAAAAAAGCAACTGACTTATTGAAAGCACCAGATGAAAGAAGCTGCAGCTAAATTACATACTAGTACAGGGTTTATATTAATACCAACACAAAGCTTAGAAATCACTTAGAAGTCATTCAGCAGAAACAGCAACATAGCTGTTGTAATATAAGAGGAAAGACAGCTCCTTAAGTCTGTCTGTCTGTTTTCTCTTTCTTTCTTTCTTTCTTTCTTTCTCTATATTGGACACTGCAGTGAATGATGGAGAGATAGACTGCCTCTTTTAGTCCCCAAGTCCCCTAAGTAAGGCTCATGGCCACAGTCACACACACACACACACACACACCAAGCAAATCCTGAGCATTCAGCTCTGGCTGCTGTTGGGGCAAACAGCTTCCCAAAGGTGTTACAGCAGCTGCTTCACTCCCACTATAAATAATCATGGCGACAAGAACACACACACACACACACACACACACACACACACACACACACACACACACACACACACATTTATACATATGTAGAAATGCCAGTATCTGAAACAAAACTCCAGCACCCAAGAAAAAACTCCATCCTGAGGAGAGAGATACAGAAAGATCTTCAAAAGCAAAAAGTCCAGTAGGCCTACAGCAGAAGAGATTAGCCAATGTTAACACAGAATCGCAGTCATTTATTTTATCATCGCTGTTATTGGTTTATTTTCTAGTGACAACCGTTGTTAATATATTGCTCCCCATGTCAGTTGTGATAGCATCTTGGTCTGAAATGTCAAATTTAGCCAAACACTGATTCTTATCTCCAGTCCCAGGGCGAGTGTGAAGGACACATCGGGCCACATGTGGGGGGAAAATGGAGAAAATGGAGTCCAAAACACATCCTTAATGGGTATATGAAGACTTTTTGATCCTCACAGACGTTTTGATGCAATGAGGGCATGTGAAGTTTCTTCAGTCCCGTGATTATGACGCAAGAATCTAATAAGGGACAGATTTCCCCCTCATGTTATAATATTAACTGATGCTTATCTGGAGAGTCCTGCGTGGATATTAATATGCTCCTGTCGGCCAGCCATCTGTAAATCAACTCCCTGTCATGTCCTCTCAGATTAGATTAGACTGCATCGGTTTAACCCGCTCTTATGTAAGCAGAGAAGCTACTACTACATTTTCCTGTAGGACTTAGTAGTATCACTATTTTTCACATTAAACATTTTTATAAATATTAAACAAATATTTTACTACAATACTATAATATTACAGCGCTATAATAGCAGCTCTGACAGTAGTGTCGGGAAGTCCCCATAAAATCAAAATGGACATTTTGTGGCTTTTATTATGAATATTTTGGCCTTAAGGTTACCTTTAAACTAGTGTGACAAAATTCACATTTAGAAGATGTACGCATTCAAAATTCATAGTCTCTCTGTAACACCAATACGGATCAACAATTTTGATGACATCATTCGGCACTTCAGCTTCTCATCAGATTTTCTGTCCAATCAAATGCTCTCTAGAATCGGAAGTGTCCTGCCCCCAGCATTATAAAAATCACCTTGCCGAAGTTGCCGTTGTCGAGCCAGAGAAATCATATCAGCAAGCATGGGTTGTAAATGTGTGTGTGTGTGTGTGTGTGTGCAAATGTGTGCGTGTTTTGTTCAGGTTTCCAACTGTTTAAGTATAAAATGGCTTCAAGTCATTCACTTTCAATTTTTTGTCTCATCCCAGGCTGTGAGGTAAGCTAAACGCTATTGGTTATTTAAAAAGGTGGAAGAGCCAATCTATATGTCGCGCCATGACTTCCTTTTTCAGTCGAAATTGCGTCAACATATCGTCACAAGGCACTTCACAGGGATTTTAAGTATTATAAGTATTGTAACTTCCCATTAGAAGTTGTTATTTAACATTTATGTAAGGAGTCTGCAGTGTCAGCCCTTTGTAATGATCAGTATCTTTTCTGCCACAGGGAAGGTGTGGGACAGATCCCTTTACGCGTCACAATTTCACAGTAACATGACAAGCTCCAGTTTTCATCTTATTAACTTCAAGACAGAGAAAAAGACACATTGGTGAAGGAGTAACTGTTTATAGTTTTACTATAATGTATGCTGGTAACAGGAATTAACTCGTTTCATGGCCAGCCCACAACATTAATGCAGCTATAAATGGTAAAAAAAAAATATATATATATATATATATATATATATATATATATATATATATATATATATATATATATATATAATAATTTGACATCATTCATTAATAAATTAAAATTTCTTATTGTTGGCAAATTGTAACAGTAACTCCTTTTCACGTTGAACATCACACCATCCCGCCACTGATTGTTTTCCTATAAAGGCATGCCTCATCATATTTTATTCCTTATATATCAACCAAGAAGTGGATCAAAAATGAATTGGATTTTCCTTTTTTAAATCATAGACAAGTTATTTATTTCTTGTCAGTTACACTGACTGTCAGAACACAGTATAACATATCTTTTCATAGTAGAAGACCAGTCCAATGCCAAATGGCATCATATACAGAGAAAATGAGAGTGACCCTAATACTGATCCCTGAGGAATACCCCAACAAATATTATGCTTTTTGGAAACCAATTCATCAAATATGTAGAAAAAGTCCAATCTAATCCACATCAAGACAGTATGTTGTATCAAACGCAGGACTAAAGAACAAAATCTATATTTATTTGGTAAAAGCTTCTGTACTGTAACCTGAATTTGAAGCCTGATGGATTTCATGTCCCATTGATGAGGACGTTATTAAGGAGAATATCATTAATATGTCAAAGTTTAACATTCTTTATGATTTTGGCTAGAGATCTAGTGGGACACTCCTGGACCAGGATGCTGCAGAATGATGGATTTCTAGGAGACACAGCAGCCCGTGGGTTACCGATTGTAGACAACATGAATCAGGTGGCCATGTGACTCAGTGGCCTTATCTTATCTTCATGCTTCATCAGGGCTAGAGCCACCTTCCTCCTGCTCCTGATAAGAGCTGCCACACTGGGCCAAAAGTGCCAGAAGTCCTGCTGCCCTCAAACAACCTAATCTTATCTCAGTCTTACTGAGGGTATTAAACACACATACACATACTATAGGTGTGCAAGCATGGACGCACAAACACACAGACACACACACACACACACACACACAAACTTGACAACTACTATGATGATAGAAATATAATTGATAAAAGAGAACAACCTGCTCCATATTTATTTGAGGTGCAAGATGGATGACATTGTTCTAACAGCACGTTAAGCAGAGAAATTAGATAAAATTATATTTATGCATAGTCTCAACTATTCTTGAGAACATCTGTGATGTTATACGCTATACTTTAATTCTCTTTCTGTCTCTGTCACTCTTTCCTGTGTGTGTGTGTGTGTGTGTGTGTGTGTGTGTGTGTGTGTGTGTGCGCGCCCTCTCTCTCTCTCTCTCTCTCTCTCTCTCCCATTCTAAAGTTTGTGTCCTACTTTCAGGGCTCTTTGAAAAACAGTAGTTGGAGCGTATCGGATGAAAGATAGCAAGAGATGAGAAGAGGGGGGGGGGGGGGGGGGGGAAGAGCAGAGAAAGAGAGGCCAGAGGAATCGTGTGAAGGCTTGCCTCCTTTATCGCTCAGCCCGAGACGCCTGACTTTAAAAAGACACAGCAACCTCTCATGAGACCAAAAGCATCCTTTGGCTTTAATGATCAGCCCTCCATGTAAATAGTGGGACACAGCCCTTCCACATCAGTGGCCCACTTAAATGAAAGTGAGAAATTTTCCCTTTTCTGTTTTCCAGTTTCTGATTCTGCAGTCCGCAAAGCCTTGGACTAGAGCGATAGCAATCTATGATCCGTATGGCTGGAGAAATTTCATTAGCTGAACACACTAGGCCAATTAGAAGAGAGCCAAGTGATTCATTCAGTGACAGCCTAGCTTTGATGTAAAATTTAAACCATCATGAGCCACCTATCCCATATCTGCTCTGTTGCTGAAATATATGGAAAGAATTTCTGGGTCATTTAAAGCCCTTGACTAGAACGTGACTCCTCTGCACTGAAATAAGGTCAAAACTAAAAAGGACATTAAATTATGTGTGTTAATGGTTTGGATTGGTGTGTGTGTGTGTGTGTGTGTGTGTGTGTGTGTGTGTGTGTGTAGTAGGTGTCTGAAGGGCACAGTGGTGCTGAATGTAGAACAGGTCTATTTTGAGTGCTGGTGTTGGTTCATTATTAGGGTCCAGACTGCACTGCGTCCCAGGTGTCACTGCAGCAGGAAATCTCATGCAGTGACACCTCACCCCATTTAGATCAGGCCCCTGCTGAGAGCTAGCTCTGAGATTGTGTGTGTGTGTGTGTGTGTGTGTGTGTGTGTGTGTGTGTGTGTGTGTGTGTGTGTGTGTGTGTGTGTGTGTGTGCTGTCTCATGGTTTTAGGACGAAGGTGAACGAGGATTTAGACCTGGCCAGATTATCCAACAGCTTAAGCCATCGGGCAGACTGTGTATGTCTGCGTATATTGCATACATCTCTGCATGTGTTTGTGTGCATATATAAGTATTAAAAAGTGTATGACTGAATAAAACAGCAAGACACAGGTCTAAGAGGACCATACACAGAGCTAAAATACAAATTGAACAAATTTAAAAAAATATACATATATATAATGTATATACATATACATTGTATTTTAATATGTGAAATAGATGGCAAATACAACCGATTTTGGTGCAGTGTTCGATTTCGGAATATATTGCCTTAAACATTTTTGGCCATTTTCATATGTTAAATATGTTCATAAAAATGCACTGTATGTAACAAATATCTTTCCATATAATATAGCTAGCTAGCTAACTTGGTTACTGGTTTTAATTGAAACAGCTACGCTCGTTATCAAACAACTGATTTTAATGACGCAGTATAATTGCTAGACTAATATTAGTTTGCTTGCTAGTGAATATACTTAGCTGCATAACATCAAATAGATCATATTAACATTAAAAGCAAACATAGCTGACTAATATTACCATAGTGCTCTGTTTAAAACACAATTTTATGTGAGGATGTGAAAAGGTTACTAGTGATGTCACATGATCAGCTTGTTATTGGCTGATCAAAGTTCTTCCTTTGTGGGATCATGGCTGTCTGTCACTCAGCAAAATCTGGACCGTTCACTAATTCATTCTTTGTCCACCGCTTACTCACTCACACTTACACATACACATACACACGGCCCATCATCCATTGCTGAGGGCTTTGGTATTGGATGGTAACAAAACCATGTGACTATGTTGTTAAGCTGTGCCCAGCTGGTGTGAACTCACTGGCACAGATATAAAGCCTCAGTGATGGGGTCACGATCTTGCTGTAAATAGCTCGGCCTGCCACAACCAGGACCCGCTTGCTCTCAGTACTGGCTTAACATAAGCCCTCACTCACTGGAGAGCAATAAAGACTGGAAGATGGATAGATAGATAGAGAGAAAAAGAGAGAGAGAGAGAGAGAGAGAGAGAGAGAGAGAGAGAGAGGCGCATGCACTATAACCCATTCTATTTGTCACTTGTGTGTATATGTAATAGGTTTATGAGTCATGTACGTATGCTGTCCCTGAGCAACTGTCATGTAAACATTTCTTCAGAAGGGAGGCTCAAAATGAGGTGTACTAGTGTGTGCATAACAAAACCGTGTCCTTTAAAAAGGGGAAACAGAATTTTTTTTTTTTTTTTTTTTTTTTTTTGCGCTATGCACTAGATCTATGAAGCTAATATACTGTAGCTTACAAGCACTTTCCACAAGTACAAGCCAAAATCTTGCTTCAAACTGCATCATGAAGCTAATGTTATTTTTAAATCAACAAAATAGCTGACGTTTTACACATTAATGGCTTTAAGTGAAACTATATTCATGTCATCCGCCCTCACTATTGGTCAGAAATGTGTACAAAAGATATCAGATGCTCTGGAGCATTTCTGGAACATGTTTCAGAATGATGCCGGCTGCAATTTGATTGGCTTTATGTCTTTACCAGGTTGCAGCAAGAGAAAAAATCTACTCAATCAGTTTTTCAGAGCAAGATATAATCACTTTACTGACAAAATATCCAACATCCAGTCTTGTTAAAAAGGTTTTTTTTATTGAAGTCATTAGTGGTAAGTAATCAAGATAATCCTGTGTGTTCGCCCTTGGGTCACAGAAAAAGTTCTGTGGTTGTCTCCCTTGCCAAATGAATGACCTCATTCTGTAAAAGTATGTGGTTTTTGGCTGAATTTATTAAGAAAACACACCAGTCTCTCTAGTAAATGCTAGAGGTCTGGCTTGCAAGACCATAGAACTACCAATTTTCTGGTGCAATTCTGCCTTTAAATTTTGAGAGGCAGAACACAGAAAGTGGAATGATACCAAATTATGTGGAGCAAATAAGTCATTCTGATTGTCCAAGATAGCTGCCCTTATAAAGTTACTGTTTCAGATATACAGTGATTACATTTCATGCAAGTAAAAAAAAATTCTGTGCTTTGCCCTGCGCTAAGTGTTACCAAATTCTGTTCTTCACTCTTCCCTCGTTGGTGTCTCTGATAAAGAAAGCCACTGCAGTGTCACCACAGCCGTTGCAACACGTGTCTGCCAGTGTGAGAGCGGAACAGTATCTCCTATGGTTGCCTTGTTTGAACCGTACCCTCACTGAAACTGATCCTAGGCCACTTTTGGTCCTTCAGCCCTTAGCAGTTCAGATTACAGGAGATATATCAGGAACTGACCCCGCAAGCCATCTCTGTCAGTTATTCTAAGAAGCAAATCAGTCAGCTATCTGCAGTATGTGCTCTTTATTTCCAAGCTGAGTGGTGTAATCACTGTGCCATGATGATCTTAGTCATACATGTGCAAGATCTCTCTGATGCCTTGCCAGCTAGTTTTCCTGGAACAAGGCATATCTATAGGAAGGAACACCCGGCTTATCTGTCTCAGAATGGAGCGCGTCTGGTGATGTGGGGTTTGTTTTGGCTGGGTGCAGTGAAATGTTTTTGTATGAGAGAGAGAAAGAGGTTATGGTTAGATTATAGCTAGACGGCAACGACCAGAAAGAGGAAGGGGTTTTTGCAAAAATGTGTGGAGATGGCACAATGTGAGAGAGCAGCGCGATGAGTCTGTTCGTTGGCACAGGGTGGAATGGCTGGCAGTGTTGGCACAAAAGAACGTGTGAGAGAGAGAGATGTGATAGTGCACCAAGGCCAAGCTGTCATCAGGCTGCTGCAGTATCCTGCCACATAAAAGAGAAAGCTGAGCATTAGACATTTTCTGTCGAGCTGGGAGCTGCTGCTTGCTTCTATCCAAAGCTTGAGATTCAGTACTACTTCAGCAACAAAAAGATCAATGTGAGAACTCAAATTCTGCTCTTTATCACCACAGTGAATCATGTAAAATAAAAATTGATCCGTTTGAACAACTGAAGGAATAATAAATAGATTATGCCAGTCTTGTAGGGTTGTTTTGTTGTTGTTGTTTTTTTGTTTGTTTTTTTACTTTTAAAGGAATACTCCACTGTTTTTCAACCTAATATCTATCAATTACTGTAGCATATGTGCAACAAATTTCTCTGTACTGAGAAAATATATAACATTAAAACCACCTGCCAAATATTGTGTAAGTCCCCCTTGTGCTGCCAAAACAGCTCTGACCCATCAAGGCGTGGACTCCACAAGACCTCTGAAGGTGTGCTGTGGTATCTGGCGCCAAGACATTAGCAACAGATCCTTTAAGTCCTGTAAGTTGCGAGGTGGGGCCTTCATGGATGAGACGTGTTTGTCCAACACATCCCACAGATGCTCGATAGAATTGAGATCTGTGGAATATGGATTCCAAGTCAATACTTTGAACACTTTGTCATGTTCCTCAAAGCATTCCTGAACAGGTTTTGCAGTGTGGCAGGATGCATTATCCTGCTGAAAGTGGCCAGTGCCATTAGAGAATACCGTTGCCATGAAAGTGTGTACTTGGTATGTTTAGGTAGGTGGTACGTGTCAAAGTAACATCCACATGAATGACAGGACCCAAGGTTTCCCAGCAGAACATTTCCCAGAGCATCACACTTCCTCCGCCAGCTTTCCTTCTGCTCATAGTACCTCCTGGTGCCATTCTACCTCAGGCAAGCAATGCACACACACCCTGCCATCCACATGATGTAAAGAAAACATGATTCATTAGACCAGACCACCTTCTTCCATTGCTCCATGGTCCAGTTCTGATGCTCACGTGCCCATTGTAAGGCACTTTCGGTGGTGGACAGGGCTCAGCATGGACACTGCATCTACACAACCCCATACACAGCAAGCTGTGATGCACTTTGTGTTCTGACACCTTTCTGTCATAACCTGCATTAACTTTTTCAACAATTTGTGCTACTGTAGCTGTTCTGTGGGATCGGACCAGACGGGCTAGCCTTCACTCATCAGTGAGCCTTGGGCAACCATGACCCTGTCGCTGGTTCAACCGGTTGTCCTTCTTTGGGACCACTTTTGGTCACTAATTACCACTGCATATCACTACATACAGTATATACAGTGGTGTTTGAAAGTTTGTGAACCCTTTAGAAATTTCTACATTTCTGCATAAATATGACCTAAAATATAATCAAATTTTCACACAAGCAGATAAAGAGATCCCAATTAAACACATGAGACAAAAATATTATACTTGGTCATTTATTTATTGAGGAGAATGATCCAATATTACATTACTGTGAGTGGCAAAAGTATGTGAACCTTTCCTTTTAGTATCTGGTGTGACTCCCCTGTGCAGCAATAATGGCAATTAAACATTTCCAGTAACTGTTGATCAGTCCTACACATTGGCTGGAAGGAATTCCTTAGTACAGAACAATTTCAACTCTGGGATGTTGGTGGGAGTCCCCACATGAACTGCTTGCTTCAGGTCCTTCCACAACATTTCGATTGAATTAAGATCGGGACTTTGACTTGGCCATTCTAAAACATTAACTTAATTTTTCTTTAACCATTCTTTGGTAGAACGACTTGTGTGTTTAGGGTCATTGTCGATGCATGACCCACTTTCTCTTGAGATTCAGTTCATGGACAGATGTCCTCACATTGTCCTGACATAATCACATTAAACAATTAAATAACTGTCCTAAAACCTCCTATATTACTGGGTTTTGAGTAAATAGATTTTCTCATTACAGTTGAACGTGTCAAAATGTTTGCTATTTTGAGCTTTCTCTAAGCACGTCACACAGTTTTATCTGTCAAAGAGCATCGTTCACATCATCTGCTTAATGTAAACAAATAGCTCTTTCAAACAAAATGGGAAATCAATCCCATAATGCAATGTGGAGTCAATTGCCAAGCACTATATTATACAAAGTCCCAGGCAGTTCATAAATCAGCAGTCACTACACAATTTATTATTTTGAGTATTAACTAATTTGTAGTTATTTATTTTTTATATCAGATTTTAGTGAAGCACCACAATCACCAGTGTGCCTCAAATGAACAGCATGTCTTTATTGTGAATATATATATATATATTTTTAATAATAGAAAATAAGAGAGAAAGCTGTTCATGATATTGAATGGGAGGGCTAAAAAAAATCTACTCAGTTTTTTTTACTCTGCATTACTATTATGAAATCTTTTTCATTGAGCCTTACAGCATGGACATTTATGCCTCATCATAGGCATAAAACTATTACACATACACACACACTCATTGAAAGACAGATAGGCAACACCACCCATGATTGCTAGTCGTTTAAATCATGTCTTTCAACACCGTAATAATGTCGTGTCTCTTCTGAATAGCAGGCCCGGCAAACAGAAAAGCTTTCTTTATCAAACCACACACACACACAAAAAAAAAC
Source organism: Ictalurus punctatus (assembly GCF_001660625.3). Taxonomy (NCBI): domain Eukaryota; kingdom Metazoa; phylum Chordata; class Actinopteri; order Siluriformes; family Ictaluridae; genus Ictalurus; species Ictalurus punctatus. The sequence continues at coordinate 22,742,028 of NC_030425.2, forward strand.
AGTTCTTGCAGTTTATACAGTCCTTTCTCCCTTCATATAATTTGTACTTTGATTTGACTGCTTATTACAAACCGTATTGTATTTCACATGCACTTTCAGTCACTGATGATGATGTGTTACAGATGAGTCAGCGCAAATAAATTGAGCCCAATTCATACAAATCCTAGGGTGCATTTCAGAAAATGTAACCATTTGACACAATTTTAAATAAAAGGCTGTATTAAGCTACCATCTGGGCTAGAATAAAATCAGCCCCAGCCTCTACTTTATACCATTCTCTGTATTTAACAGCAACTAAGATGACCTGAATGTCAAAATCTGATTAGAAAAGTTAGGGTGGGCTAAGACATTGGCTATGCATACATATTAAATTATACCTGGCCTATTACGTGTTATATTCCCCTTAGAGTTGCTCTGTTCTATGACCAAATTCATTGCACTATTCCAGGTCATGATGAATGAGTTTCGTTTGGCCAGGCGTCCTGCAGGGCTTTTTGTCCTCTGTGACTGGCTGTTTGTGCGTGTGAACATGTGGGCTGGCGCAGGTGTTTGGGTAGCGCTCCACATCTCGGCCACTTCCCCAACACAATGACTGGCTTGTTTGTGGCCCTACCCCTTCTCGTACTGTGGCTCTGAACTGGCTTTACAGGCACTGCGAGTACACACACATGACTAGCTGCTTTTGTCGCATTACTGCAGAAAAGGGAAGCAAAAGAATTTGCTAGCACATATAATAAAAATGTATACTATGACAATGTTGTATTCTGTTGTAGCATTTTGGCTCTATTTGGAGAATCACAGATACACACTAAGCAAAATGTCACACTTTCTTCATACCGATATCTTAAGATGTTTTTTTTTTTAATTTTCTTTTAATTTTCTTTTAATTTAATATATAAATCTTTTCTATACTTACTTCAGATGACCTATTTGACAAAACCCATCACTAGTCCTGAAGATTTCATTCATTACTTATCTACATTAGCCCCTTTTTATCTACGTAAGCTTCTAAGATTTAATACAAAGCTATAGTTACTGAACACTATTATGTCCTGACTCTTTGTGTCCAGTTGGTGCAAGGGTGAAAAGGTGGAATTTACACCACCATTTTCCTTTAACAAGTAACCTCTAGCCATTACTTAACACACAAATCCATAATCTCACTAACACTCACAAGTGCACGGCATCATTTCCTGTGTTATGAATGAATGAATAAATGAATAAACATACAAACACACACACAAACTCTTTGTATCTCAGCAGTGCCCTTGTGTGTGCCGTGTGCTAATGGAGCGTGTTATGGTACTGATGAGAACAGGGAGGCAGTTGCAGGTCGCTGACGTTTAGGAGAAACATGCCAGAGCTTCATCACAATCCTCAGCACAGTCAGGCAGAACCAGGACACACACACCTGCCTCAAACAAGGATCCTGTAAATACAGCAGGTTGCTATGGAAACCCAGGTGGAGGGCTGCATCCAGAATCCATATGGCGGAGGAGGTTTGAATGCAGATGAGGTGGAACGCCAGTCAGAGAGAAACACACTGTGCTGCTAACACCATGTGGGTCCATTCAGCATTTCCATGACAACCAGGAAGCATGTTTTATGGTGGGTTTCTGTCTTCTGTAGTGCCAGCATGGTTGGCGTCTTTCATGATTCCCGAGGAGGCTGTTTTTGTCAGCAAAGCAAGCTTCATCCTGGCATACACAACAAAGCACATCACGTTTGACATTATACCTCATATTGTCTCACATATCCTTACATTTAACTGTGTTTCTATCCAGTTATTGTGAGGATCCAAAAATACTGAGTCCACTACCAAGAGCCGTTTTTTTATTGCATCGTTTATCAAAAACTACAAATTTGACAAGTTACATTTCTCACATGTTTACATCATCCTTCACTAATGTAAAAAGTGATAGCAGTAGGCAGAATACCACATAACACAACAAGATGGAGTACTCGTGTAGAACTTGTGTCTCATAACTGACTCAACTTTGACTCAAGTTGACTTTGAATTTATGAGACTCGTAAACTCAATGAGTTTTACCAGATTTTTCATTCTCTCATGTGAAAATAGGCTGCATAAATGCATATCCATCCATTTTCTGTACTGCTCATCCTACGCAGGGTCACAGGCAGTCTGGAGCCTATCCCTAGTGACTCAAGGCAGGGGACACCTTGGACAGGGTGCCAACCCATTGCAGGTCACAATCGCACGCACATTCACACACTAGGGACAATTTAGAGATGCCAATCAGCCTACAGAGCATGTCTTTGGATTGGGGAGGAAACCAGAGTACCCAGAGGACACCCCCCAAGCACAGGGAGAACATGCAAACTCCATGCACATGGGGCGGAGGCGGTAATTGAACCCCCGACCCTGGAGGTGTGAGGCAAACATGTCAACCACTAAACCACCATGCCCCCTATACTACTACTGTCATTTATTTTGGCGACCAGTGTTCGAGAGACCAGAGCAACATCCCCTTGGGACCCCTTTCAGGACTTGACTTAATGGTTGGATTAGGAGTGCACATGTGTTGTCATCTGAGTAAAGCATACCATAAGTGGCATATGTCAGAGTCCATTAAATATGGAAGAAAACTGGTATGTCATGGCACAATGCGAAATGGAAGGCCAATAGCACCTCAAGGTTAGCAGCACATCCTGAACTGTTTCTCAAAATGTTTTATTTCTGTTATACAGCATACACAGCAATTTACAGACACTAACATTTTTTCATTTATTAAAGAATACACATCATCATTTTTTTTTATCTGTCTGTAAAACAAGTTCCTGTAATCACTTAACAAGAATTACTGTAAGAGCTGCTGTTATGGAAAATGATATATATCAAACCTTCTGGTAGTTTGGTAATTTCTCCAGTTAACATTACTTGATTCAAACCACAAGGTAATTACCAGGTTTAGTAGATGTATTAGAGTGCATTTCTGCCAGACAATGCAGTATGTAATGAAACAGAAACAGGTCTGTGATCTAATATTTTGCCACTAATTCCATCGCCAGATGACTCATACAACTAAGTAACTATTCTTATATTTATTAATCTTTCCGTAGGGTGAACAGAACAGGGGCATATGGGTGACACTGGAAATAGTTTTGACCTTTGATTAAATCTGACCATTGACAGAATTTTTACACCAAGCACAGTTAAAAAATGAACTAAATAAAATCTCTTTTTTTGTGATAATACAACAAGCAATCAACAATAATAGATTAGTGACCGTCTGCCAAAGTTTTTTTTCTCTCTCTCTTTTCGAATGCACTTTGCTGGAAGTATTTTAATTATATCACTATATTTAATTTATTTATTAACTCAGTCATATTTTACAGATACACTTTGTACACTACCTGTGATCCACATAAAATCTGCTATCTTCAAGTGGGACAAATTCAAATGGCCTCCTATTTATTATATATATTATATTTTCTCTACATAGGACATAACAACAAAAAAAGAATGGAAAACATGTCTGCAAATGGGATATTAAGATATTTAAATGTATTTTTAAAAAATTGTCTATGTTTAATAATAATTTCTTCTTGAATAATAAGTGTCAACTAAGTAAAAAGTAGCATGGTGCGGTTCAATGATGTTGAAATAAAAGCAATTTTTGTCAGCAGACTCAGTAAGTCTTTGTACTCTATTGCAGCATCTATTATTATCCAGAGTCAATTGTGGCTCATTAGTTGTGAAAAATATGGTTCGTAAGATCATAATAACCAGTGTAGAAACTAAGCCCATAATCTGACACTTTATTCTGCTGGATTAAGATGTTTATCAGATTAAGGAAGTTTTGCTGAAGTTTAAAGTGAACACAAATATACAGCATAAAAATTGGTGTACGTGTTTGAATGTGGCGGCTGTAATGAGCTGAGAAATTATTTTCCCCAATTTAATGGAGCCAAACCAGCTTTTAATTATGCATGAGCGAAATATTTGCTTGCTGTTCGGGAGCAGGAGGAAGGAAGAGATGGAAAGAACGACATTGGGGAGACATTTTTATAAGCGCTTGTTGTTGGTCCTCAGTTGCATTCGACTAGCCGTGAACCACGGACAGTGGTGACGAACAAACAGGCCTTGTAAAACCCCCAGCTCAGCCTATGTTTGGAGGAAAATGCTTACATTATGACGTGTGGCCTTAACCGCATGCTTTCCAACTTTCTTGTGATATCAGTCAGGTCTGAGCGCTATCTTCATTTCGACACCAACTGAAACTGACAAAAAAAAAAACCTTTGGTGGTTGCAACAGGCCATGTCAAAAGCAGCCACCTCTGTGCTACTGTATGTATTTTTTTTTTTTTGTACACGCAGGCGGTTTCTGAGACGCGGAACTGAAAGTGATACAGCAGAAGTGAAAGTGTGTAAGCCGGGGATTTCGCATTGCCGTTATAAGGGAGTTTTTTTCTAAGGTTAGATAGAATGTCATCATAGATTTGGCCTTTAGAAAAATTTCGGTTTGTGCTCATGTGGCGAGTTATGATGACAGACTTTAAAAGCAGTGTGGCCTATCAAATTTTGAATTATTTTGAGTTTCTTTTACCCTCGTTCTCTTGAACACCAAGCAACTCTATACTGTATGTTTGTGTTTTGCATCCATAGTACTGGGTACTGAGTGAAATAGCTAAGCAGAAACCTCATCTTTTGGCTTCCTGTGGGACAAAGTACACTACAAAGGGTGTAGAAGGCATTATTTCACATGTATAGAGACTAGGGAACCATTTAGGCTTTAACATTCAACCGTTGCTCCAAGTGTTACAGAAAAGAATGATTTTTTTCCCAGCTAACAAACCACCATGAGTCATAAATCACACTATTCTCTTTATGTTTTTGTCGGCAGGAAATGCAGCTGCTTTACGGTTGTGTAGATGTAGACAGTCTTACATCAGCGTGAAGAGGCTGAAAACCCACTCAGATATGGATGAGAGCAGCAGAGGGGAAAATAAAATGTGGACAGCAAGATGATTAATATGCGTCCGCACAGGTGGTGCTTTCTAATTTATGCTGATGAATTCTGAGCCAGACAACATGATCTCTAATCAGTTTCTCATCGAGCAAATGGTCACTCCGTTAACGAAAAACAATCTACATTTCTGGCTCTTGGCATAAATGAAAAAACAAAAATGATGCATGACAAGTATTTTTGTGCATTATCATATTATCCATTTTTTATGGATGCACATTCATTTCGTATTGTCTTTGTCTTCTATTGTATTTGTAGCATTTTGTGTGCCAAAATGAGTAGGTTGTCTAAAGTCGAGGCAGCCGAAGTGTGTTTAAAATAGAGCTGGAAACTGGAGCAGGCCTGACCTGCGAGGAACGAAAAAGAAGCTCTGGCAACCCTATCCTCCACATGTGGCTTTAAAAAGCTTGAACAGAGCTGCCCAGGAGGACCACAGAGCCCCACCACTGCCAGTTAAGATGATAGGGTAACCCAAAGCCCTCTGGAGAGGCTCCATTTCACCCACATAGCGCAATCTCTTCTCCTCTCGCCATCCCTCGCTGCAGTCTCTGTGGCACAGCTGTAGGAGATGCGTGATCAGGAAAGGGCTGAGTGAGTGTTATTGGAAGAGGCCAAAGGCCCAGGGGATGGAATTAAAACAAGTTCTGTGATGTTTTGGCAACCCTGCTCTTAGTGACAGGTACAGTTCAGGGACATGTTTTTCTGGAAACACAAGTAGGACATAATCATAATGATCAGATGTGTCTGAATATCTTGTGTCCCCTTGAGAGGGCTCATTATAAGAATCCCAGAAGGTGCAAAAAGAGGGTTTTGCGTGTATTTGGCAACAACATATCAGCAAGAAGGAGGGATTCCATTGTGGCTGAACAGTTTCCCTGGTTACAAGGGCTAAACCAGGCCTACATTTCTCAAGCTAAACATTTCAGTAAGAATGGATAGAGACAACGAGAGAGGTATTGTTAACACTGCAAACCTTTGCTTAAATACAGATAGGTGACAAAATAAAGGAAAAACCAACAGTGTCTTAATTGAGCTACCATGAGCTGTCAGAAGAGCTTCAATGGCACAGATTCTACAAGTTTCTAGAACTAGGGAGGATGAACACAGTTCTACCCAAATATATTCCCTAAATTGGTGCTCTGATGATGGTAGTGGAGAACAAGTCATTCTGGTGGCGGAGAACACCCCACTCCAGTAACTCCCATAGGTGTTCACTTAGGTTGAGATCTGGTGAGTGTGAAGGCCATAGGATATTCTCATCAGACCATTCAGTGAGCCCTTGTGTCCCATTGATGGAGGTGGGACCATCCTGGAAGAGACCACTCTCATCAGGATAGATGTTTCATCAAAGGATAAAGGTGATCAGTCAGAAGGACTTTGTATTCATCAGTCAACTTGTATAAATCTTGCAAGATTGGACACCATGCTGTTAACCATAACCAAATTGGTAACATTTTTACTATAAGGTCCTGTATGAATCTGTTGATTAGTGCTGCGACTTGCAATAAGATAATTCACATCATGAAAGGTGTGTTTAGAAAAGATGTAAGTTAACCCAAATTATATACAGTAATGTAAATTCAGGCAATGTGGGACTCTTTGGTATTTTTGTTTTCCAATACCTCAAATTATAAAGTTAACCATAACATAGGATATGTTATACATATTGTTACAATGTTATACATATTGTTACATACAATTCTACATACTGTAAATATATATATATATATATATATATATATATATATATATATATATATATATATATATATATATATATATATATATATATATATATATATACATACATACATACATTTTTTGGGGTGGATGACCTCCTCTAGACAGATTCACATTTGTGCCATATTCCTTGTATGGTTTAAATAATGGTTTTTAATATTGCTCTATTCAATCCCTGATCAATACTTTTCCAAAAATTTGTCCTATCAAACACTGGGGCCTTCCAGGTAAAGTTATATTTATATTGAGATCTTGTAGTGGCACACAGTTGAGTCCATTCATCTGGTTATGTGACTTCTGATGGCACCTGGTTGCACCAGAACTAAGAAAGGAATAGTTATTATTATTTCACTCATATGTGAAAAAATATGTGGTGCCATTATCCATACACAGATCTGATATGTGGCAATGCAAGCTCAGCTGGAATAGGTTTGGTGATGATCTTGCAAGAGACTCATCCATTCAAACACATAGTTACGACTGTGGCATATGCTAATAAGTGGAATTGTGTTTAAAGGTAGTTGTAGAACACTATACAAATATTCAGTGTCAGGCGCCACGGTCCATAGTCCGTAATAGGAAAATCAATATAGTTTGCAAAATTATACAAATCATTAAAAAAATATGATTGCATAAGTATTCATCAAAGTTATTGAGACAACTCCTAAATTTATATAGCAACCGTAGCACCTTTTAACCACTAAGCACGTTCAAGAACTGTTTAGGCAAACAAAAAGATACCTTTAATTACATAGTCATTTCCTTGCATTAAAAGCTTAGTATAATACAACAAAATGTAGATAATTATAAAAACATGTACAGGGCAAAATTTTGAAATGAATTCAAAATTGATGTTTCATTCCAAAAATTTTGCAACCAGCTGCTGAACATGAAAGAGGTAGTTACAAAGACAAGGGGTGGATATACTCGTTATTAGAGAATATTTATAGCAAATTCAGAAAGCAAATGCAAATCTTTTGATCTGATAACTTTGTTCCTTTCTCACTATGTGGCCATTTTTGGTACTGGTGAAAATGAAGGAACATCTGTGATGAACTACCATGCTGAACTGATTTTCTTTGTCTGCGTCATGTTGTCCTAAGGCTGTCTAAACTTTTGCACTCAACTCACAATTACTTGTTTTAATATACGTATTACTAATATACATAATAAATCAAACCCGCAGGTGAGACATAACCTATCGGGTCCTGCATATATTTCCTAAATTTAACTTTTAAACATGACCCCAGCCTGACTAAACATGTACAGTATATCTCATATCTTAGCTTTCATTTCCAGTGTCTATTTCTAGGCTTGGGTGTTGCCTGAACATGCTGTGCTATCAACCTGCAATTAGCACTCCCATTTTGGAGAAAGGGAAGCATGTTACAACCATAAGTCAGCCATTTTCTAACAGTGAAGTAAGCACCTAAATGGGCATGACGGAGGGAGATTTAATACGGCCTTCTTCTGGGGGTTCAGGCTTCTTGCCACCATTCAGATTCTGTTCGCTCACTTCCTCCAGACATCTTGGCAAAACTGGTGGCTTTAATTATGACTACTGTGAGATTTAAACCCAAAATCAGTATCTCATTATATTGTAAAGAATGTAATTTCCATACAGTTTGAACAGACGTTACAGCAGGCACAGAGGCATTTCACTGGTCATGCCATTTTCTAAATGGAGCAACACTAACCCAGTAATGATGACTGAATCCTCACAAGGAAACTCAAATCCCTGAAGCATGATCTCACTTCCATTACCCAGAGCTCTCTGCTTCTCTGCACTGGATGGAGTGATCAAATTTGTGGCCATGTTGGTGCAGGGTTGGGTCGGGCTGCCAGCAGACGGCCAGGCTCTGTATGTGACTCACTAAGTGTGTGGAGCAGCTCCGTGTCTGGGCAAAGAAACTTGATCTGCTCCTGACGGCGCAGGAAACCCTGATGCCATTCGGACTAAATGAATGATGTCATCGTTCCATTAACCACAACAGCATCTGCAGCTTTGAAAGAGAGAGGGCTACTGTGATCCACCATTTAAGTCACTAGCTTATGGTATTAATAATTAATTTGTCCTGCTATTAGTGAAGGTTACTTCCATTGTAAAATTTGCATTCATGAAGGTAATGAATGGTCTCGTTCATTTGTTGTATTTTACATCCATAATTTGGTACCATATCCATTCCATGACGTAATACATTACCTTTTAATAAGCTCTGATGATAAGTAGCTTCTGAGTCAGGAGTCAGTGTGTGTTACAGAAAATTCCGGACATTACAGTTATGTCATTCGCACCTGAATGTAAATATAGCACCCAGATATTCTCTACTCTTTTCCCTATTCATGAGTCATGCGGAAGCTGCTTTCACCTTGTTCTGATGTGATGATTCAGCATGGTACTGCACTGCTCAGCCGAGTTTGATCCTCCAGGAAGAACAACAGCTTTATTCGATATTGATTGCCCTTGACTGTGTTTGTTTGCTCTTCTGAGAAAAGTAGAGCATGTTAGAAGAATGGTCGTTTAATGCCTTGTCGTTTTAATATATTTAGTATAGAGTTGAAATATTTAATCTATAGGAGGCATATTGAATATTTTGAATACTGGAAATTTGTTGACATATTATGCTAGCTAGCTGTTTGTATTCAGACATGTACTATGCATGTATTGTGCAGTAGAATTTCTAAACTCTGTTATCTCTGGGGGTTATATTAAGTCCACACTTTTACTTTACTAAGCAAGAAAAAATACTGAGATACAATACTGAGAAAGACAAAAGAAGAAGTGTGGGAGGAGATTGCATTTACGAGGAACTTCGCTACTGCCTTACATTGCAATCAGAAAACAGTTTGAATTCATTGGCTCGATTTATGATCCAAAGGTTATCTAACAGGACTGTTATCCAAAGACAAACCAGGCAGTGGCCTGGGAGTTAGTTTTGTTGATGAAAACTGTTCTTTTTTTTCAGTGTTCATCTACAAACCTTGTTCTGTGACAAAAATGAAATGATTACTAAATAAAATGTAACCTATTGACCCCAAAATCCCTGCTAAAAGAGAAGTCCTAAACAAATAATAAATAAGACGAAAATGTGTCAAAAAACTGTAGAGTGGACAAATGTCAAATCTTTGTTCACTCACATTGCAGTAATTATAAGGAGACTATACAAGGGAATTAATTAGGCTATTTTTGAATCCTCATTTAAAGGGACCACAGGGGGTCCCTTTAAATGAGCTGTCTGACCTTGCTGTCAGAAATTCGTAGCTCTCATTGCCCGCCCCCTCTCCAGAACTGCCCTTACATTTAGCAGTTAGCTTTATCTAAACCACTTACAAGTGAGGTGGTATTGAATCTAAGTATATAGCTGAACACATAAGGGTTAAGGGTCCTACAGTAGCTCTCTGAACTGCACCCTTTGGGTTACTAGTATTCGGTGTTGCCTACTCTTTTCTGAGGAAAGTAGCTAAAGCACGCAAATAAAAATTGCTAGAAGTCACTGGATGATGTCATAGACTAATTTGCATAGTAATATATTCATCATGATCATTGCCACATCAAATCAAAAATTAGGGTACATGATTAATAGAGTTCTATTAGAATAGAAAATAAGGGATTATAATTTATTTCTCATAGAAATAAAGTCATCATTGGTTATGGCACCACAAACTAAACCTTTGTGCATTTACAAAATAGCAAGAAGCAGTGACAGTGAGTAGTCATGAAAAGTGAGTAGTCTTCAAGAAGAGCATCCAAAATGAAGAACGAATAGGTGTGAGGGTGGGACAAACAGTGACGATCAGTGATTGGGCATTAGGAAACAGTTTTAATCAGTTATTGGTCATCGGGAACAATGGTGATCAGTGATTGGTCACAAGCGCATTGATTAGACATTGATGGTGAGTCAAGTGAACCTGGACATCCATATTAAGTTCAGGACAGGCACTAACCTCTCAAAAACGCTCAAAAAGTCACTAGGCTCTTTATTTTAATTAAAGTCGCTAAAGGGCTCTAAAAAGTTGCCAAATCTAGCGACAAAGTCTCTGAGTTTCAAACACTGCTAATGTAATCACTGAGTGTTGGAAACATTCCTTTAAAATTCTGCTTCATGCTGACATGATTGCGTCACATAATTGCTGCAGATTTTTCAGTTGCAAAGTCATGCTGCAAATCTCCCGTTCTACCACATCCAAAAGGTGCGCTACTGGATTCAGATCTGGTGATTTGGGGCAGCCTTTGAAGTACACTGTCTGAACACATTGTCATGTTCATGGAACCAGTTTGAGATGACTTGTGCTTTGTGACAAGGTATATTATCATGCTGGATGTAGACATTATAAGATGGGCAAACTGTGACCATAAATGGATGCACATGGTCAGCAACAATACTCAGACTCATATAGTATGGATTCCCTACACTATTACAGTATTTGCATAGTAATATCATCATCATGGGTTCCCCACACTATTACACCACCTCCAGCATCCTGAACTGTCGACACAAGGCAGGTTGGGTCGTTGGATTCTTGCTGTTGATGCCAAATTCTGATTCTACCATCTGCATGATGCAGCACAACTTGAGATTCATCAGACCATGTGACATTTTACTAATCTTCAGCTGTCCAGTTTCAGTGAGTCTGTGCCCACTGTAGCTTCAGATTCCTGTTCTTGACTAACAGGAGTAGAACCCAATGAGGTCTACTGATGTTGTAACCCATTTGCCTCAATATTTGATGTTGTGCATTCTGAGATGCTTTTCTGCTCATCACAGTTGTAATGAGTGGTTTTTTGAGTTACTATATCCTTCCTGTCAGCTTGAAACAGTCTGACAATTCCCCTTTGACCTCTCTCATCAACAAGGCGTTCATGCCTGCAGAAATGCCCCTCTACCATTCTGTCTAATCTCTAGTGACTTTTGTGTGTGAAAAATTCCAGGAGATCAGCAGTTTCTGAAATACTGACATGAATAAAAATGCCACGGTCAAAGTCAGTGAGATCACATTTTTCCCCCATTCTGATGTTTGATGTGAACATTACCTAAAGCCCTTGACCCGTATCTGCACAATTGTAAGCATTGGAATGCTGCCACATGATTGGCAGATTGGATATTTGCATGAATGAGCAGGTGTACTAATAAAGTTGCCAGATTATAGACTATAGATTATATTATTATAGATTTCCATATAGAAATACTTAACATGATTGCAGAATTGTCATGAAGTGAGCGAGTGCACAGCCCACAGCCAACAGTGTCCAGTGGAGCAAATTGACTTCCACGAACTCAGCCAGATCCCCGAATTCCCAGAAATGTTGTTGTGTACTGCTGCTGCTGCTGCTGCTGTGGTGCTGCTAAATTGTGTTTAGTCTCATGCCATAAAACAATCTGACATAATTACTGTAGCTGTGCAGAAAACCGTGTTGCTAACGCAGTAATGAATCCAAGGGCAATTAACTCAAATGAGTCACTTTCTACGGACTGGAAATAACAGTCATTTCTAGGCGGACAAAGTACAACACAACTGGCTCACTACGTTTTCCTGCATTAGGGAAAAAAAACATACTGGAAAACCGTATAAAACTTCTCCCTGTACTAGATGCCAATCACTTAGACTCAGAGGACAGGTGAGGGCAGAGTATGTGATATATCTCTGAGGAAGAATTAAAGAGCTGAGTGTATGGCAGTTCTGCACATGGTGAGGAGTAGCTCTCTGCCGCACCTCCTTGTCCTCTGGCTGCCTGGCTGTTTATCAGCTGCAATGAGCCCATATATCTCAATGACACAGCACTCTGCAGGACAGGCTGAAAGCAGGCCAAAATGTCCTGATTTAAATAAGGGCACAGCGAAACCATTCTTATAAGTCCTTTTTCTCTTTATTTGCTACTTTGATGCATTTATGGTTGGTACGTTTGGCCGCTGTTTCTGGAAATAGCTTGCACAAATCAAATGACCTCATACATCTGATACTGCATGCGGCAAAGTATTTCACTCAAAACACTATGAACTATCATGTAATGTAAGTCATATAACATTATAAGCTAATATATGCTTGATAAAGGAATAGTTATATGTGTTTGATGTTCAACATTTGGTTCTAATGGAAGTCGTTCAAAACTTTCCAGAAATACTGTATATTAATACATTTTTATATAGCTGGTTCAAATAATAATAATCTCAATTTTTTATTAATTCCATTCATTCATCTTCAGTAACTGATTTATCCTGGTGTGGTATCATTTTGGGTACACTGCGCGTCAGACCCTGCATAGGTTTGCATGTCTGTTGCAGGGACTATGCACACATTTAAACTAAAGGCAATTTAGAGTCAATAGTCTACCTACTGGCATGTTTTTGGGAGATGTAACAGTAACCCCAATTCAGCACTGAATCTGGCACCTCTGCACTGGGACATGGCAATGGCACCCACTGTGCCACCATGCCACACATTCCCATTCCAGCTTTCTGTTGTAATCCCTTCTTCAAACCTTGGGGGATGGAGCCTAAATTAGAGAAATGCTACCAATCTACTCAAAGGAAAACGTATTTCCAATTAATCAAGATGGCTGCCCCATAAGGTTGCAGTTTTCAGCTACATGGTAAAGTTTAGTTCAGGTTTTTAAATTACAGTGAGTCATAGTGCATCTGATACGACATTGGCAAGACCTGAATGGTTTTAGTAATATATATTTGAGAGAATATTTTGTGTCATAGACTTCCATTGCTTGATATTTACAATTAGCCTTATAGTGCCAGTGTAAATTTGAAGAAGTAACTTTGCCAGATATTGCTATACATCTGGGGCAAAGCAAAAAATAGTCTAATTATTTTGTACTTTAGTTACAGTGACGGCAGCTATAGTGCGCCAGAACGCCCACCACACACCAGCTATTAGTGTAGAGGAGAGAGTGATGTAGCCAATTTGGAGATGGGGATTATTGTGGGGCCATGATACAGAAGGGCCAATGGGGGAATTTAGGGAATTTCGATTTTTCATGCCCATTGAGAGGTTTAACCTGACCTTGGTTTAACGTCTCATCCCAAAGACGGTGCTGTTTTTACTGTATAGCGTCCCCGTCACTATACTGGGGCATTAGGACCCACACAGACCACAGGGTGAGCGCCCCCTGCTGACCTCACTAATACAACTTCCAGCAGCAACCTTAGTTTTCCCCAGGAGCTCTCCCATCCAGGTACTGGCCACACTGCTTAGCTAAGGCACATTCCTTATACTGAGGAATAAGACTTGAAACTCTGACATGCTGTGGGATAAAACTTTGTTTATTCAAAAGATAAGGAATAAAAAATAATGGAGTGTGTTGTTATATCTAAGTATAGTGAATACCAAAGTTATTCTTTGAACAGCATGCCCTGAAGTGTTTTATTCTTCTTATTCCACAGCAATTTGCCTGTAATTACAATTTTTAATTACTTACAGAACAGTAAGTAAGAATTTCACTTTCAATCCACTTATAGTTCCATTTAATATTGTGGCACATCCATGAAATAAGCTACTTAATGCAGCTTGTTGCCAAGAAACTGTAAAATGCAAAGTTCTCCATCCTGAACACTTTTCTGTGGTGAGAAACGTACAGGTACCGCTTTATTTCTGACTGCTACAAAGCACTGACACTGGAGACTCATTCTAAAAATGTCAAATAATTCTCCCTTCAGAAAACCTCACCATATCAGTGATTATACTTTTTTGTTTAACAGAGCTGCTGTTATAGAAAAATTAACAAATCCTTTGAGAATTCTTTGTTATACACAGTCATTAAAACAGTGTAGCAGTGCAAGGAAAATGAAGATATATATGTGAATGTGAAATTAGATCTGAGTGTCTCCAGCTGCAACCTACTGCTGTTCTCTGCAGAGGGTTCTGTTGTTTTAACTGGGTCGACCTGCGATCTTTGCTGGGGCCTCTGGAATTTCGTCACAAGGAAAACACAAACAACAGCTGTAGCTTGTTTCCCCAACTCAAGAAAAGGTCACGTTTACAGTGGCATGCATCCAAAGGTTGTGTGCTTGGACTGATTTCAAAGAACCTTATCAACCTGAGCCTTTCTCAACATCCTAAATATAGTCTTATTATCAGGTTTGCCCACTGTATGGCTGCTGTGCTGTGAAGTGACTCATGATCACAAACATTTATCTTGCCATAGTTCATAGTCTATTACAGTATGCATCTTTTTATGACATGTTCCTGTTTGTGTCAGCGGGCTCATCAAAAGGCAATGAGAACTGAGAGAAAATAATGTAAGCTCTGTGGAAATGCACAGTGGGGCATGTAGCTGAGCTTGGTGCTCTGTGCAGTGCTCGGTTTCACCTTGCTGCATTGTTATAAATCTGATTCCTGCAGGGCTGATTGAAAGGTTAATGGCCAGAGTGGGTCAGATGAGCTGTTCTGTTCTGACAGTGACTAACGCGGCTGCTCCGTTTCCAGGAAACTCAAGTCTCCTTCACTGTATTGATCTCGTCGTGCCACTCTTGTTTTTAGAAGATTTTCCATTTGTTAATGGAAGACCGGTGCATGTTACTATATTACTGCAAACACATCTCATTGCAGTCTTGTTCTTTTCATAGTGACCACACTATGATCTTTATTTACAGGAAAAAGAGGTGTACATTAGTGGATAAAGGGATAAAAAATAATTTACACAATTAAAAAAACAACTTTTTTTTACTTAATCTAAGTGTAATCCTTCAGCCAGGATATTGTTTATTTAATATTGCACTACAGCTAAGTGTGAGCATAAAGGGATGCACAAGGTCAGTAATAATACTCAAATACGCTATGGCATTCAAGCGATGCTTGATTGGTATTAAGAGGCCCAAAGTGTGCCAAGAAAACATTCCACACACCATTACCCCACCACCACCAGCTTGATCTGCTGACATATGGCAAGTTGGGTCCATGAATTCATGCTGTTAATGGCAAATTAAGATCTACTATCTGCATGTCACAGCAGAAATCAAGATTCATCAGACCAGCCAACATTTTTCTAAGGTTCAACCAGGCAGGGTCACTGTAGCCCAATGTGGTCTCTTGCTGTTGTAGTCCATTTGTCTCAAGGTGCATTCTGAGATGCTTTTCCACTCACCACAGGTGTAAAGAGCGGTTATTTGACTTACTGTAGCCTTCTTATCAGCTTGACCCAGTCTGACCATCCTACTCGGACCTCTTTAATCACAAGACATTTTCACTTGCAGAACATGTTAGTTTTTTTTACCCGCACCAATCCATGCAAACTCTAGAGAGTGTGTGTGAAAATCTCAGGAGATCAGCAGTTTCTGAAATACTCAAACCAGCCCACTACAGCCATGAGGTCAATGTAGCTAATAAGTAATGGAAGTAAAAAGAGAAAAGGTGTAGTGTGGGAAGTACTGGCTAGCCACGTTGCTACTTATTTACACACATAGCAATCAAAACCGGTCTGTTACAAAAAGACAACTCAAGCAGTGAACTAGGATTTATGCATAAAATGCTGCAGCATGCATTTCACAGGATGTACCTGACAATACCAAGATTCACATGAATACTTTATACATTGCCTTAAGTAACTTGCCTCATGAAAATATTACCAAGACTTTTACTGCACCATTGTTTTCATGTCTTTTTATATTTCCTATTTTATGCTTTACTATGGGGGTTTTTCCCCCCGCGAAAATTGCACAATATCCTGCACAAATACCTCACATACATCTATATGGTCTACATTGTTACTGTAAATGTGACCATGGAACCTCTTTATACTTTGTACGGAATGAAACCAAAATGTAAAAAAATTTTTTTTAAATATTCCAGTTGTCCAAGATGTCTGCTCCAATAAAGTTGGAATGATCAGCTATTCTATGAAGTTTTGTTCATGTTTATGGATTACATGTATTAGCACTGTGTCCAAAACCATCACTGTGTGACATCATTCAGGAACTAGGTGTAGGTTGAGGCAAATATTTACTGAAAAGAACTTTGGGTGAGATAGACTTTCATTATTGCTAGCTATATTAGCCTAATAGTTACAATTTCTAAATAATGAAGCAAACACTGAACAGGAGACTTTTTCCTATTACCAAGATTCCCAATTTCGTCAAATCTTTTCGCTTCCAGTCATTCTTACAAACATACATCTATCCATGAATCTGAGTTAGATCCCACTGGCCTTATTAAATTTCCTCTTTCACCCATTTCCCCATGTATCTGCATGCTTTACATGTCAGTAATGACACAGACAGGCATTACGAGTGGGCTGTTGCCATGGCAGACAGTAACTCCGGGGCTCGAGCATTTCCACTCCTGCTGGCTGAATTGACGCCCAGCATAATAGACTGCATTAGAGACTTCATTAGAAGTGATACCGCTGGGGCTGGAACCATAGATGGGAGAGACGCTCTAGACCCTCACTGCTCATTAGGCTTTGTCCTATTCATAACTCAAGACCTCATGCAGACAGGTAGCGTTTTCTTCCATTATGGTGTCCTCATCTACAATTCTTAAGGCTGCTATTCAGCGAACATCTTAAAGCAGGAGAGCTGATTTGGGATCAGGTTGCTCGGTTGTTTGTACTAATCAGAGTCACACGAACAGATCCTTTATTGGTGTGCCACTCCAGGTGAATAATGGCCTTTTACAGTTTGACACTGCTACATTGTTCAGAGAAAGAGTTGTTTCAATCAGTTTGATCGGTCAATTGTTGAAGCTCTCTATCATAGTCAAGCCTTGTTCCTGCGTTTCCATGTACAACTTGTATAAATTATGTACAGATTAAAGCATCACTTCAACCAAGGCATGATATTTGGTGTCTGAAGTTTGTACTACATCTGTGCAAACATCATGGTTAAATCATTACACACTCACCTCAAACCACATCAAGTTGTAATTATATACTCAAATATATTGGAAAAGACTTTGGACACCCCACAACATGCTAATCTATACAAAACAACAAATTTACATCAAATGGCTGAAACAGTTGTAGCAGCCATAATCAATTTCTTCCTCAGCACTCATGTAGGAGGACTGAACACAAAACTTTATGTTAGATGTAGTATAGTTACCATATTATATATATCAATCCCTCCAGGATTTTGTGATTTTGCGACCACAGAAATGAATGAAACTCTGCAATAATCTGAGGAGCTTGCAGTTTTTCAAAATTACCGCAGATTTGGGTCAAGACGTGTCATGTGATGTCATCAGAATGTGCGTTCAGTCTTTGATTTACGTGCATCGAACATGAGTAGAGCTGAAAGGTCTCATTTACTAACAAACATCACTGCGAAAGGCCGTGCAAAACAATCTCATGCAAATGCAATTTCTCCAATTCAAGTAGTGATTGAAAAAAGCACAAAAAACTCACACATTTTGAAAAAAAAACACAGCAAAATCAAGCAGTTTTGGCAACAACAATCACAAAAACCTCTGTGACTCATATATTACTTATATACTGTATATAGACCGTATATAGTAAGAAAACAGTATCTGGAAGGTTGTACTTCCCATTACTTATAACTTACGTTACCACATAAATCCCATGCAAATAAAGTAACAAAAATGATTTCACAGCACTGCTAAATTCTCATTTCAATTGGTCAGGATGTCTTGAATAATGTTCTATAACAGCAGCTCTGATGGTAGGTTAGTTGTTTCTACAGTACCAGCTCATTCACAGGGACTTGTATGCCATACTCTAGACAGAATCTAAGCTTAATAATAAACAGATAAAAACAGACTGATATTAAGAAACAAAAATCATTGATGTGCTGAATATTTCTGTATGGAGATGTTTATTTAACATTCATGGAAGGAATCGCCAGTATAAAACAATCAGTGAGTTTACTTACTTGTCTCATTGACGTTCCACAACATTAAATGTAAGTCCAAAGTCTCCATCCAATGGGGAGAATGTTTGCCAGCACCACGTTGGTTGTTGGTTGTGTCTTCGTCAGGGGATGTTCGTGAACACCCACTTCTCATTTGGTCCACAACACTTCCAGTCTTTTTGTATTCATTAATAAGTTTGGCAACAGTGTCGTGTGTGATGTGCTTGCCATGTTTCCTGTTGAAGTCCATCGCAACCTTGTGACAGCTTCCAGATCCAGCCATGAGAATGATTTGAATATGTTATATACAACATAACATAAACTAAGTATGAAAAATTTTGCTAAAAACAGTTAGTTTCCAATATGTAAGGAGACTTTTAGGACACCCTGTATAAACAGATAAATGTATATATATATATAAAAAAAAAGTATGTATGAGTCTTTAACAAACTGAAAATTATAATTGCTGGCAAATTGCTGTGGTATAAGTGTAATAAAACAATTCAGGACACTGTACAATTGGAAATACACTCAGCAAAAAAAAAAAAAAAAAAAAGAAACGTCCTCTCACATTCAATTGCTTTTATTTCCAGCAAATTTCTTAACATGTGTAGATATTTGTATTAACATAAAAACATTCAACAAACTGAACAAGTTTCGCAGACATTCGATGAACAGAAATGGAATAATGATTCCCTGAACAAAGGGGGGTCAATATTAAAATGGATTCCCTGAACAAAGGGGGGTCAATATTAAAATGTAACAGCCAGTATGTGGTGGCCTCCAGCTGCTTTAAGTACTACAGTGCATCTCATCCTCACGGACTGCACCAGATTTGTCAGTTCTTGCTGTGAGATGTTACTCCACCAAGGCATCTGCAAGTTCTCGATCACGTCTACATGTAATTTTCCACTTCAAGGACGATCAGCTGTCCTTCCTTTCTCCCTGTAGCAATGTCTTAGGCGTCTTACGTTACAGACATTGCAGTTTATTGCTCTGGACATATCTGCAGTCTTCATGCCTCCCTGCAGCAGGCCTATGGCATGTTCACGCAGGGGAGCAGGAACCCTAGACATCTTTCTTCTGGTGTTTTTCAGAGTCAGTACAAAGGTCTCTTTAGTGTCCAAAGTTAATTGCCTACCGCCTGTAAACTGTTAGTGTCTTAAGGACTGTTCCACATGTGCATGTGTAATAATTATTTATGGTTCACTGAACAAGCATGAAAAACATTGCATAAACCCTTTCCAATAAAGATCTGTAAAGCGTATTTGGATTTTACAAAATTATCTTTAAAATACAGTCTCCTGAAAAAGGGACATTTCTTTTTTGCTGAGTTTATATAGTTGATTTTTTCGTATAACTGAATGCCGGTCATAATTTATTTCTTATGTAACAAATGTGTCTTGGTTGTCTACATTAGGGTTGAAGGAAAAAATTGTGTACATTTCTTTGTGTTTATTTTTTTGGCTGGATTATCACTTTAATTAGATTCAGTGATATAATGCAGGTTGTCCAATCCAGTATTGACTGTAAGGACACACATCATCCACTGTGTTTATTACTAATACAGCTCAATTGTCCACGGAACAAACGGCACAAATGCTAAAAATGTCTTGTGTTTACATATCAGCGTGTTTGTGGTTGTAAAGAAAAGACAGTCCATGTCTATGTGTGACAGGTTGTGTGCGTGTGTGCGTACGTGTTTTCCATGTCCTTTCGAACAAAGAGCCCTAGATTCTCCCCGTAATGCCCTGCGCCAGGCGATGCCCTTGAGGAAAGCCGCTCGGGCCAGACTGTCTTCTGATTGGGCGTGAGCCTATGGCTGTAACCATGGCGACCGCCCACAGAGCACCTGGAGGAGTGACGCAGGCGTCGTCATGGCTGCTGAAGGACGATGGGAGGATGATAACGGAGAGGAGCACAAGATCTGGGAGAGGATGTTCCGTGAGGGAGGGGTGTGCCAGCTGTGGCCTCCACACAGACACGTACACTAAAGCACAACACACAAATATTCCTTGAAGGAATTGAATAAGCTAGCCATGGGAATATTATCCAGACTCCCACCACTCCCTCCTTTTGCCCTTCGTTTGACTGACTTTCAAATCTTCCCTACAGCCAAAGTGAGACACGTGGGAGCAGTTCTAGTGTCAGACCACTCATAAGAACAGAAGTAGGGCACAGCTTGACATGTTTGTGTTCTGTGCAGTCCATATGCATCAACTGTGCGTGATCTAACATCTGACATCCCCCGAGTCATAATTTCAGGTTTCATTTTGTAAGGCAGATATGATCGGCATGATGTGACATGGGCAGCAGGACGTTAACTAGAATTTTTTTTCAAGTAAACAAAATCTTTCAATCCTTGTCCTTGGTCTTGATAAATATAGATTGGCAATATTTTTATTTGGACTTATGTTCACTATTTATTATTTAAAATAGTATGTTTTGGTTTTACACCAAAAATTGCTTATATGATTATATGGTTTTGTTTCCAGTACAGTATAGCTTAGAATGTAAAAACAAACAAACAAACAACAACAACAAAAACAATGTACACTGGAGCCTAGCTTGTAGAATTTAAAGAATACAAAGATATAATGAATATAAAGAATATGGTTAAAGTATCTCACAAAAGTGAGTACACTCCTCACATTTTTGTAAATATTTGATTATATCTTTTCATGTGACAACACTGAAGAAATGACACTTTGTAAAGTAGTGAGTGTACAGCTTGTGTAACAGTGTAAATTTGCTGTCCCCTCAAAATAACTCAACACACAGCCATTAATGTCTAAACCGCTGGCAACAAAAGTGAGTATCTTCCAGCAGCAAGATAAATCATAGGTTTATATTAAAGCCTTTGTTCTAATATCTAATATAATTTCTAAAGTGACAATTTATACAGCGGATTGTATAATGGACACGTTTCACATAAATGGATTAAAAATGTGCTATGATGCTATGTGCTATGTGATATGATGAAGTTTTCTGTAACAAGATGTCTATTTAATATTTTGCAAGCAGTCTCAAGTGTCAGCACTTTGCAACAATCAGAGATAAAGCTGTAACGTTAGGTTTTCAGACACAGCAAAGTCTACACGGCGGAGGTTTATAAATAATATGACTTTTTTTATCTTATTAACTTCAAGAGAGATGATAAAGAGAGGCTTATAAGAGAGCGACTGTTTATAGCGCGTTATAACAGGAACGAACTAGTTTTGTGGACAATTCGCAACATTAAACATAACTATAAACAGATAAAAAGTACAATGTGCCATCCTTAATGATGCATTATGAACAATATTTTGTAAAATATATCTTAGGGAATGGAATATGAAATGTATATAGGAGCTTTGAGTATGGAAAATGAATTGTATTGAATATATTATAGCTTAGATTGTGAAATAAGAAATGTATCTAGCTTAGAATAGAGAAAATTAAATATAATACGGTTTCTTACCTACCTAATAAACTATAAATAAAATATAAACTGATAGGACTTTAATAAATACTTTTTTTTATAATAAATTATTTAATATTTATGAATCAATTTTTATATAAAAACTAAAATAATTAATAAGAATTAACTTGTAAAAAATGCAATCATTGGCAATATGCTGTTGTAGAAAAGGAATGAAATGTGGGGCAGGATCACACAACCTTGTCACTGATTATTTTCCTATCACTGTGTGTGCAACAGTTTGCTTAACCCATGATTAATGAGTAGTAAAAGGAAAATGTACCTCTATATTACATTTAATTGGCAGATTATAGGTAGTGGTAAGTATATAGATTATACCCCATGTAATATAATGTACTCTGTAGGATATGAAGTGTATTTGGTATAATATAGTTTAGACAGTGGAATATGAGGTGTATCTTGTGTCAAATGTATCTACTATTTGGTGTGTGTCACTTTTTTACTGTTTGCCTTCCACGGAGTAATAAACGTGATCATTTTTCAGACAGCCCTCGCGAGTGAATATGTGCTTTGTCACCATGGTGTCTCAAGGCTGCCTGATAAATGGAGCGCGATAGAGAGAGAGAGAGAGAGAGAGAGAGAGAGAGAGAGAGAGAGACTCTCTCTATCGCCATGGCAACCGTCTCTGGGTAAAAAGCAGCAGCGAGAGATCATTAGCTGACACCGGCGAGTGATTAAAGCCTCAGTTGTGCTTCAGTGCGCTCATCCTTATCAAACTAATCCATGTTCTCACTGGGGTTCGTGAAATGCCGTATACATGGTGATATTAGAGATCTGGGTACAGTTTAACCCCCCTGCTCCATTTTATATCAGCTATTGTTGCTTGATCTTCAGGGATTTGAAAGAGATACAGAGAAAATATAGAGAGAAGAGAAGACAATGGGGTGAAAGAAAGAATGATATGTATATTTGTTTCCTGTCTCTTTGTTGTTAGGAACCCATGCTGTGTTTAAGCGAGAAAAATGTGAACAACAGCCTGCTGTTCCTTAACCTCCTCCTGCCCTGTTCCTCCAGCCATACACACTCACCAATATGTACGGTGCAAGTGTGTGCGTGAGTGTGTATGTGAGCCTTTCTGTTTGTTGGACTGAGAAGAAAAACATGGGGTATTACAGTATTTTTCAGGCGCCGCTTCACACCTGGGCTGAAATAGTGCCAATCCATTGTGTGGCCACAAACGTACACAAAACAAGACGAAACACAATCTCTCCTGTGTGACCTGAAAACCAGAGCTATTCAGAGAGCCACTTCCTGTTAGAGTGTAAAGTTAACCCCATGTGCTTGAGGACATATTTAAATTTTATATAAAGTAACTGATTTTAGGTGCTCACACACACATAAACATATTTGTTGTATTATATTTCTGAGGACCTTCCATGGACATAATTATCAACACAGTTGATTAACACTATCTTACACCTGAATCTAACCTTAACCTTAACCTCAGTTAAAAAAAAAGGACATTTTGGCTCCTTTAGTTTTTAAAATAAAAATGGTCAGATATTCTTATCATTACAGGGACATTTGGTAAGTCCTTACAAGCAAAACTGCTTTTTGGTCCTCACCAAAATATAAAAATATATCCACAACCACACTCACACTCCAGTCCCAACCTCTGTACTCATTGGATGACTTATAACCTCCCACTAATAAAACATTTACCATGGAAAAAAGCCTCACTTGTGTGTATGCACACACACAAAGGATAGCCCAATTACATTGAGCCTATTATGTCACACACAAACAGTCTTGTCATATGTCCCCTAGGTGTGTGACGTGTGTGTGTGGCGCAAAAGCAGCCTGGGAGGCAGGAAAAGTTCAGGTGCATGTGTCAGGTTTCATGAATCAATTATTAAGTGTGGGAAAGAGAGGGTCACCTGTCACGGGGTGTGGGGCCACATTCATACACACCAATTCACTGTGCAGCGAAGACGATACTCATTTCATTCAGTCTGTGTGAATGTGTGTGTGGGTGTGTGTTGATATGAATACGCTCAGGCCAACTGCAGTGAGGATAACATTTTCAATTCTGTGTGTGTGTGTGTTGCGCGCATGTTGTGTGTGTGCTTTCTGTTCTCCTGTGTATACAAGCAGCTGAAAAACAACACTAGAACGGTGAGTGTGTGAATCCTTACCACTCGATTTCTCACATGCCTTGAGACCGCAGACTGTATTGTGTGTGTAAGCGCTCCCCGCGTAACCAAAACACTTCAATAGTACAACTCTGGAGTTGCAGCAATCACACTTAACACCAGCTTCTAAACAATATCTGTTTCCTCCTTCAGCCGTTCAACCACAACAGGCTACACACTCACTGAGCTATAGCCTCAGCTTAGGTTTCTACATACTGTACACTGTATATGTGTTTATACCACAGCACTGTTGAATGCTTAATTCTGCTTGGTAAGAAGGTGATTTATTTTCCAATGACAATAGTTATGACTACAGGGTTTATATTAATAGACTAGTTCTAATGCATTATCATTTCTATAGTAAAAGTTTAGATAGTGACCTGTCTGGTTTGTATACACTCGAAATAGCTTATAATGATAATAAAGTGGATATAATGACATTTTCTGTTTAAGGACAAGTTCATTTAGGATATTTAGTAGTGTCAGAATTTTCTAACAGAAGTCATGCTGTTCTTTCAAACATTTCCCAACACGGGAAAGAAGGACATTCCTCTACTTTGCAGTTTCCCTGAAACATCACAAGCTGCATTTTTGTCTGATTCACTTCTAGACAAAAAAACTGTTAAAACTTAAGCGATGACAGGAATTAACTAGTTTCATGGACGTTCCATAACATTACATACAACTATAACCGGATAAAATAAATAAATACAAATATAATAAAATAATCAAGGACAAATTACTGTTGTATAAGAGGAATAAAATGTTTTGATATATGTTATGGGAAAATAAGCAACTTTGGCGTTTACCATAACTCCGCCATACCTTGTTGTGTTTTATTCCTTACAGAGTGTATATAATCCACACACAATTGTACAATTGTACTATTCTGCTTTCTCCTTTCTACTATTCTTGCTTTACATTGCATGCTGTAGGTCACTAAAGAGTAACTAATCATCCAGACTATAGGAATCTCCCTAAACACCTCCTTAACACACACACCCACACACACACACACAATGCAAACACACTTTTAGACAAACAGACCTATCCCACCCAAACACACACACACACACACACACACACACACACACACACATACACACAACCCAAACCATTCCCCCTAAAGCTTTACTTAGGAGAATGACACAGTGATTTGGGAGGACGAGGGGTTTCAGTCAAAGCCCTGAAGCTGAGGAGTGCTACTCAACACCCGCTTAGGCCTTACACAAACATGCCAGCAGGCAAAGAGGTAATGATTGTTATAATGAGACGCCTGGTAGAAAGCAGCAGGCATGTGGTTCTGTGTCTTGTGCAGACTGGGGTCATTGGGGTCATCAGCTCCGAGGGGTCATTAGTTAACACAGACACACAGTGTTTTGGAAAGCAGGACATGAACGTGAGCCAGGGAATCCAGTGCAAACCAAATGCACAGCAAGTTCAAAAAAAAAAAAAAGCGATGGTTAAGCAAGAGACGTCAGTGTGTCCTGAAATATAATACACAAAGCAGCCTGTTTTTAATACTTATGGACAATCACAAACATATCTGTTAAAGTTTGCATTTTAGTTACATTTCCTTAATTATTGAGTGGATAAAAATAAATATAAAATATGCACACCTTTGGAGGTGTATGAAATGAGTGTCATTTTTCTTCCTGCACCTCCTTCAATAGGCCACATTTGTGCACACCTCTGTACCGTAATTATAGTTTAAAGGGTTTTTTTGTTTCTTTGAAAAAGTGTTGTGTTACTTTTAGTTTTCATTCGAAATCTTTTTTAGTGTGGCTTTTAGTTTCTATCATCTTCAAATATGCAGAGATATCTTCATTTGTCATTTCAGCTAGAGATTGAAAATTAGTTGTTCTTTTTTTGTTTTTTTTTTAATGTAATCCTCGAACAGAAAAGAATAAATACACACTGTGCTTTCTGTGGCACGATTGCAATGGCCAATTACTCTTTGCAAGCCATGGGCCATTTTCCACACTGAGCTAGAACTCTAGTCACAGTAATGTTGCGTGTAAAAAATGAAGGAAATTAATTCATATCTGTTTTTTAAAATTTATTTCAGTAAGTTTTGGTGGTAATAGATCTCGTTTAGTTAGACTTTTTGTTTTAATTTTTGTATAGTATTTTATTTTAGCTCATGGAGATTTAGTTTTTGTCCACTATAATAGCCTTCACATTGTGTAATTACACAATTTTTTGTAAATTAAATGTTGTAATTTGTAAATTACAAAATACTGTATAATGACAATAATTTACTTACAATAATTTACGTTAAACCACAGTGCTGTTGAATTCTCAATTCTGATGCATCAGAAGGTATTATTCATTGTCTATAACAGCAGCTCTGACAATAGTTCACAGATTTATTTTGATACACATACACAGGGCCTTCTCCATACAAATAGATTTTAAAATGTGTACAATTATTGATCCGGTGACGTTTTCTCTGAGGAGATGTTTACTTCTAATTTTTTGGGAAGGAGTCTCCATTGTCAGCGTCTTCTAACAGTCAGAGGTAAAACTGTTCCTTTAAGTCTTCAGGACGGAGGACGTTGTGCTTTGTAGTTTCTCAACTGCTTATAGCTGACAATAACCTCAGTGCAAAACTCACTGAAAAATGACTGTTAGCTGTACCACTATTAGTATGAAACCCATTCATTTGGATTGAGACAATGTCCATATTGTTATTCTGTATCTGTGTCCCAAATTACGTACTACTACATACTTGCACATGCGCTTAATCTTTGCACTTACACTATGCATTATATGCTCTACAGTCTAGTGTATGAAATTTAGAAGGGTAGTATCATCTCAAATGGAACACTAACGGCTTTTTAGTAACCAGAAGTATAAGCTGTTTCCCAGGCGATGGTAAATGATGTCAAATGCACATAATGCGGCGCCGCTAGTTTGAGCAGATATCAAGATAACATAAACAGCATCCAGTAACGTAAACAGTAAAATGAACAAATTCATTTACTGAAGTTTTCACACTGCCTTTTTATATTCGGAGCAAATTCGAGCCACTGTCAGCGCCCGGTAGCTTTGCTCCTCTTCCACTATGTAAGCAAAGCTGCGAATGCTGAGTGCATGAAGTATCCAACATTCCACACTTTGTTTTTTCAGTTGAATAAGTGCATCATCCGAGTACTTGAAGGGCACTTCTTGTTGGAATTTTCAGTGAACACACTACTTACACTTTTTATATTACAAAATAGCACTGAATAGTGCATAAGTATGCAATTTGGGGCACACCTTATGTTTCTGTGGTTTTATGTATTGGGATGTAACACAATCTGTATCCCATGTCTGTTTAGTGCTCCAAATATCCGGATCTGTATTCAGGAAGTGAATGCTTTTTTTTTTCCTATATTTTTTTTTAGTGTTTTTTATTATTATTATTATTTATATGTAATTAAATATGTATCTTTCCACTACACCCTTGGGAATTGGAAAACACTGGAGAAAACACAAGTTAGAAATGCCAGCAGTGTTAGCATAGTGTGTGAACTCTGGCTCTGGCAGTTCGATACCTGAGTTCATACAGTATTTGGTCTGAACTAGTCATGTGTGCTGGAATGTTTGCTTTTTAAATCTCACTTGTGCAGTTATTCTTTTTGTTTGTACCTCTCTATCATATTTCAAATGAATTTAGTAGCATAAACTAGTAGCATAATTTAAAGTAAGGATGAATTAATGAATGCCTTAAATGCAATACCTAGTGTATCCAACAACACACACACACAGACACACATACATAGACACACACACACATTCCACCATCTACAGTATAAAGAACACGTCTCTTCTACGTGTTGGCTCATTGTCAGCTCGGGCTAATCCAGGCTGTGGAATTCCCCTCTGTCAGCAGACCTCACACTAACACACCCACATACATCCACACTCACACACATGAGCATACACACACACACACACATACACAAACACACCCACACACACACAGCACTGCATAATTTCACCTCCCCCAATCCCCAGTCTTTCCTGTTCCACCCTCACCTGAGGCATCAAGCAGCACTTTCCCATGCAGTGCTTAAACAACACTTCCGACTCTTCAGTTGGACAGAGGAATCTGGTTTTACTGTATTCGCAAGGATTCGCATGGGTTTGTGTAAAAATAAAAGGCACTTAACAAGACAAGCTAGAAACAAACAAGCATCTAATCTTTGTTTTTTGTTTTGCCTTCATTTTAAAGGGTTAATCAGTGATTATTAAGGGAGAAGATTGTTTTGTATAAGAAAATATTTCACATGGTTCTGTCCTCACTTTCAGATTCATTCAATAAAATATACTATGCTCAGAGAGAGGGAAAAAAACAAAACACGGTTTCTGTTCCCAAACTCTGTAAATGGAAATAATAAAAGACGTGGACCACCAACATTCAACCAATCAGGACACAAGGAGCTGTCTCTACTTGCTTGTCAGTCATTTTGGCTGTTAAGTCCCAGCTCTTGCTCTAGCATTCAGACGTTCTAGTCTATGCATGTGTTTAGGGGGGTGTGGCTTTGTTTCAAACCCTGAAGGAATTTCAAAACAGCTAGGTAACTGCTGCCAAAATCATTGACTGTACCTTTAAATGAGAAAAGGTCCAAATAGAAGTCTTACAGTATTCATTTATATTATTTTTGTAGCTTTTGGTAACATACAATATATTGAAATACAGGGACAGTTTTGCCCTCCATACTTGGTCCAAATGAAGTCCTGTCAACAGTATTATGGGATTGCCTATTATGAGAAATGCTAAAACACATACAAAAAATGGGTCATAAAGGGAATGATTTGATGGGCACTGATGGGATTGAAAACTGTCCCAGTGCTCCTTAGTGGAGGGGTAAAAAAATTCCTAATGGAATGTTTTCTCTAAAGACAACTGGTGTCCTCATTCTGGACAGACTTTATTTCAGGAGCACAAATGCTTCCCAAAGATGCAAGCAGCCCCCAAGGGGAATGAGAGCATTTGAAAGCTGTCACAATAATAAAGTTGTTAAAGATTGTAATTAATTATACAATGAATTAAATGGTACAGAAATATATATTGTACACAGAAGTGACTTCTCTGTATTTTATCGTTCGCCCTAACAAACACACCCTCTGAGCTCCTGTTTTCTTCTGAACATCTGTGGCTCTCAGATTGAGCCTCATTTCCTAAAGTTTTTTTGCAGATGCTAACCGGTAATTTTCCAAGAGTCTTGAGGTGCGAGCTCCCTTGCAGAGCCTCCTATCGACTCAAAGACGCTCTCTGTCCTCTCCTGCAGTGTCACCACAGCAACACCATCTTTCCCGGTCATCCCGGACACTCTCGGCTTCCGTCCAATCAGAGTGTGGTGTTAACTACACGCCCCCTTGGGCCTGCTGTAAGAGGCTGCAAAGAGAAAAGCCAGAGAGGACTCTGGACTCTTTGGCCAAACAAGCAGAGCTGTGAGAAATACATTCCCAATGTTTCTATTTGAAAGACAGACAAATAGCATCTGTTTTCCTGTGTATCACATGAGTTTGGGACCAAGATGTATTTCAAGTACTTTTCAAGAACTGGCTGCTTTTTTACAAGGGCACATAGGAGTGCGCCCAGGAGTTGAACTGTTTAAATGGCGCAGTTGTTCTTTGATATGTTTTTGCGAGGATCTTTTCCATATGCTTTGTGGCCAGTTAAGAAGCGGAGCCGGATGCACAACGTGGTTGAGTAATCTGGACAGACATCCTGGTCTCCAGCACATGGCACAGATTTAGGCTTTTTCATTCGCATTCTTGTCTCCGCGTGGTTGCTTGTTGTTGTTTTTCCTATGCTGAGTAAAAGTAAGATGTTAAGATGTTGCAGAGATTTCTGGTTAACAGAAAACTCTGAGTATGGCCTCCGCCCTGGTAATTACTGGATGTTGGTTTGGCAAGAGACTGCTGGACTGGAGGTCATGTGGAATGCTTTACCAGCACTTATCATTATGATAATGCAGTGGAATGCAAAACACACACACACGCACACAAACACTATCCACTACAGACCAGAATCTAAAAAAACCTAATGCTGACTCATAAGGCTAGAATGCCGTATCAGACTGAGAGAGAGAGAGAGAGAGAGAGAGAGAGAGAGAGAGAGAGAGAGAGAGAGCGAGCGAGAGCACTTCCATATTTCACATTTGTAGACGTTTCTACAACTTTACTGCAACATTTTAGTTATAGGAACACAAGCTAATTGTTTTGTTTTGTTTTTAATATAGGAAATTGGGAATGTTGTATGAGCAATGTTCTATTCACATTTTTAAGCAAACCATAATTAAAGATATATTTAGAAATATTATCTGAAATCCTAAGAACTGACTCTTGGGGTATCTGAAGTTCTTCAGTTTAAAATGTAGAGGCTAATTTTGCTTACACATTGCTAACAAGCACAGCTAATTGCTACTGATTTACTTAGAGCTACTTGCCTCTAACCACACAAAGTAATGTGGTTAGAGGCAAGTTAAGTAAAAAACAAACAAACAAAAAAACAACATATGCATATGTGTTTTCTGATGTATGACACACTGTTATGACTAAAAATAGACAAAAGTATGTCACAAAGCTAAAAATAGTGGCAGCCATTTTGAAGGCAAAATTACTTTCTTCCTCAGCACATATTTTAATGTTACTCCACACTAAGCATAAGACTCACATCATTTCATTAGTTTATTTACATTTATCAGATACTTCATGAATCTTAGATACAAGATACTGTATGCTCTGAGGCAAGTTTGAGATGATAAGCATGTCATGCTAAACTGCTAACTGTAATATTTTCCTAATTTCCTAACTAAGCTATTAGCTTCATGGCTGCAGTGTAAAGCTAAAGAAGCAACCTTCACACATTGAACATGTCTTGGCTGATGGGCTACATTTGGGGAAGGGAGGAAAATTTAGGTTTTTTTATATTCATGTAAGATTTGCTATATTTAAAAACAGAGACGCAGGGAAGATTTTTGACAAATGAATTTCAATTCACAACGTAGCACAGAAATGAAGCTGGGAACATTCACATGGTTTGATTGATCTGTCTCAGAATTTGAATTTGTTTGCCCATAACCTGCTCTATGAGGGTACCATCAGAAAAAAGGTTCCATCTAGCACTCTTAAGGGCTCTTTGGTTTATGGTCGCTCTGCTGGAATCAAACAACATTAGAGACCATAAACAACCCTATTAGAGAACATCCTAAGTAGAGACCTTAATAACCCATAACCATCCAAAGAATACTTCAGGACTGTTTTTAAAGCATGTACTGCGATCTGCCAGGAAGCTGGCATGATTCAAATCAGTTGTGGGTGGGGATTGGGATTGCGATTGGCCGTGGGTTAGCTGGGCAGAATGAGAGTATGATGGGAGTGAGGTGTCTGGTAGGAGGTCAGAAGTGTCTGTACTGAACATTCCAGTTCTGCAGCCCCACTGACTTCCAGTACAAGCCAGAAACCAGGAGACACCCTCCGTTGTATTTACATAGACATAGGGCATGGATGAGAAGTCTAGTCAGGTGAAATATGCAGGGAAACAGTAAGGTGAACAAATCCAGGCTAGTCCTCCACTCCAGCCAACCCTGTCCATCCCAGATCATCTATCCATCATAGAGAGGAGAGGCTCTGGGGCAGACGCTAGCTGTTGACTGGGCTATGTTTGCGTGTCACATTCATTAGCCTGGAGCTCACACACCCTGCTGAGTAATCTGGGTAAACTGCAAAGAGGCCAAATAGGTCCAGTGACGTCTTTTGTCTGTGTGTGTTAGGTTCATTAACATCAGTCAAAGCGCCAGAGGCACCTTCTTCTCTCCACGTGATAAATCACTCTATTTATAAACCTGGTAAAATAGGGAGGCACATCAGCACTAATGGCCCAGCTCTGTTCACAAGCATGCACATACAGTCTCTAATGGAAATGTCCACTCCATTCCAGATCACTTCTCATTTGGGTGAGACAGGAGTCCCTACAAAACAGTCCTTTTGACAAGTCCTACCTGGAAACCCCAAGAGCTTTGAAACAAGTTTAGAGCTTTCTGGGTGGTCTGTATTTCAGCAAGGTGAGAGGCTAAAAAATAAAAAAAAAACACACACAATTGGAAAAACAAGCAGGAGATTTAGCTGCGGCTGAGTAGGCTGTGTTATTTTGAGAGCATAGAGACAGATTTGTCTCTGTTCTGTCTGACTCTATCTGCAAATAGCAACAAAAAATCAGGCATGAGTAAAGAGATGTAAATATATAAAACAGAGAAAGAATAGAAACATTCCAGTTGCACATTTTGTAATTCCAGTTGCACATTTTGTAAGAGGCAATGGTTCCATGGAACCGAGAGGAAGAAATAAAAAATGAAAGATGGCGAGTCTGTTTATCTCTGCCACTCATCCTCTGGGTGGTGATATGGGTACCGTGGCATTCCTTCTCGGATAAGATTCTGCTTAGTAACCCGTTGTCATGGTGGTGGTCCTGCTCTGTGATAGGACTAGAGCTGTGGCCTCAGGGGCGCCAGCATGTTTTCAGCAAGCGAAAAACAGAGCAGGGAGGACATGTTGCGTAACGGATGATGTTTCAGAGAGAAGGAACAAAAAGAAAAAAAGGAAGTGAGCAAGAAGGAAAAGAATGAAGGGAAGTGGGAGGAGGAGGGGTTGAGAACGCAGACGGGGGTGACTGGGGGGGGGCTGGGTGGATCCCACAGGTGCTAACTACAGGTTTCTATGGCAGCCGTTATAAAGAGCCCTGTGTGGGCAGTAGGGGTCGATCGCTCTCCAAAACCAGATGTGCCCCAGTCACGAGGCCCTAACACTGCGGAAAAGCTCTCATCATCCCCCCCTTCCTCAAGAGCCCCTGACCACCACCATCTCCCCGAACTAGCATCAGCGGCGTCTCAGACTAAGTCAACACTCCTTTAACAGCCCTCATATGGACCGCACATGTGTGGATTGCGTTATATTTGACTCCTGTTTGAGCACATGCCTTGTTTCCCGGAGACATATTTTGATGGCTCGACTCTGCAATCTTCTCTCTGCATGTAAACTACATTGCCTCCCTTTGAACCCATCCATCAAGTGATCAGAGTCTAGCTGCGGGGCATGTCTCCACTCCAGAAGCAACAGCCCAGTGCTATTTATTTTTTTTTATTTCTTTTAAAATTGTTTACACTGCGCTGAAGTTTTGAGTTGCTTTGCTATGCTCTTGCACATCAAAGGGAATATGTTTGCCACAGAGAGCAGCGTTAAATGTTGGCTCAGTTAGATGCAGCTGCAGAGCCCTGTTATTTCCTAGAGCCAACATGCTGCTGCCCAGGCCAAAAATCATTCACCAGTGATGTTTCTGCTTGGGGTTGAGATTTTGGGCTTGGCTTAAACTTTTGTAAGGCCTCCAGATCTTCATCATTCGGAACATAACAAAAAGGGACAGTTCCTGTAACCAGAGAAATGTGAGTATCCGCTCCACTCACTCAAGCTTGCAGACCAAATGAGAAACAAATGTTACTTCTCAGACGTTCTTGGCCTGGATCCCGGGCCCCTTGTCCTCCAAAGTCTGGACTTCTTCCCCCTTTCCCTTTTTCCCAGAGTGCTCTGCGTTGACACAAAGGGAGTTTGGGTCCGTCTTCCGTTCACAACATATCAGATAGCCCATTGTGTCTTATCGGTTTGGGCTCATCTCACTCTGCATGGACTCCGGCCAGGTTGCTAGAACAGCTTGCATACAGGGAACATGTTATCTGGGAAAATTTTACATTGGCAAAACAAAAAAAAAGCATGGAAGTCTGAACATAAACTACTGAAATTACAATAGTCTTTAGGACCTCTTGAGGCCTTAACATAAGTTGAACAGAGTTGTAGACAAAACATACTTTTGAAAGAATCTAGGCCACATTCAGAAAACAATGCGCCAAAAACCCTGACCCCAAAAATGCAAACCACGTGTCCCACAAATCTCTTCAAAATCAGACCTGTGGTTCGAGAGGGGGTTAACGAGTGATTGACAGAGAGATCGATTGGGCTTAAGATCAGTGGGTTTAGGCAGGTCTGAGTCTTCTGCAAGAGCTAAAGCAGATTATCTAGGTTCCAGGTACCGCCTGCCATATCCACACCCCATCTGAAGAAGGGTTAAAGGTCACAAGGTCATGAGGTTAGCAGGAACTTAAATGACTCCTGATTGATGTGTGTTACTTTAGTTAACAAGGGTGGCTGAGGTAACAAGGTTTAAGGTTCAGGAATTTGTGCGTGTTTTTCTTTAAGAGAAATCTGAGTACTTGCAGGCATGTGTTATGAAATGGGTCTGATCTAAGAGCACGTGTGATTGGCTGGTTAGGCCACGGTTGTGTTTGTTTGTGCGGTGATGGAAACTCTGTGGCATCCTGGATGCGATCCAGAAAGCAATGACCTTGTTTCCGTGGAAACTCCACAGATGAAAGGAAGGTGGTTCTTTTTTTTTTTTGCCCTGGAAGCCCTGCTGAGCTTTATTGATTCGCTAGGTTTAAGGCGTTTCCATTAGCTGAGATCACCTAAAAGAACATGACCTTCTTGAGTCGGCCATGTCATTCAATATTTAGATGATGAATTAAGTGTGCAGAGACCCTTCTACTCTTCTCACGATTGAGTGCTTCCATATCCACAGCCCTAAAATAAGATCTAAATATAACTGTTTTGTGCAAGGTATTGAAAACTGCTCTCTATTCGATCAGCTTCTCCAGAGAACGGCAGATAGGAAATGAGAGTTTAGAGCTTGTTGATGTATATACAGACAGATGGGGAAGAATAGACCCTAGCGTGACTCTTTTATTCAGGTTTAATCCCTCTCTCTGTCTCTCTCCCCCCTCCCTATGTTTCTGAGAGCCCTGGGAGAAATCTTGCGTGCAGGAGGTAGATTATGGCCAGGTCCATGTTGTGGTCTGTTTGGCAGCCTGACCTCTAATGCACTGAGGATTAGCTCCAGTTACCATTAATGGAAAATAGAGCAGACTCCTGGCTTTCTATCTCTGTTTGTGTGTGTATGTGTGTGTGTTTGGAGAAATGGAGAGAGCAAGAGAGTTTTCCTTCCCAAAGCCCCCCCCAAATTTCCAGTACCATTCCTCATCTAATTCACTCTAGGCTTGTGTGTGTGTGTCCACTAAGCATATAAAACCAAAGCTGCCGTAATCTCTGCTTTGTATGGTGATGTGAAAGCCTTTCAAAAACAACTCTACTCCTGCTCAACAACATAGAGACCTAAAATGAGAAATGCATACCAGAACCTGTGCCTGTGTGTGTCTGTATGTCTTGGCCAAGCATATTTCATAGTGAAAGCTTAGGGGATTTTGAGAGGCCGTGTCTTCAGGAAATTGTAAGCTTATGGTTCACTCTCCGGAGCTATGCCTATATTTTGGTTGGATATTGAGGCCGGGTTCATACATAATCCGACCTTAGGCCTGTTCTTGGCTTTTCCCACCTCGGATTCCACACACTCACTGTTTTCCCTTATTACTACTTTCCTCTGAATGCTGGTTATACAAATCTCCATACAAGGGTTCAGTGATAATATTCCATAATATTCCACTATTTGTACTGATTTTAACAGTGTAGAATAATATTAGTACGCTGAACGTGTCAATATTTATATTTCAGCACAGGCCCTTGCATATTCTCCACCTCCAGTAGCTGCCCTTTAATAATGTTCCAGTAAATATTTAGCAAGTTCTGTCTCAGAGCTCTAACTTTAACAGCAGTAATAGTGGCCGTTCATCCGACTGCAATTGGTTTAAACAATCATTAACTCGAAATAAAATCTGCCATGATTCATGCACAGCTGTCATACTGCGCCATGTGACTTCTGCATGCCTGTCTCAGCTCTCTGCCTGTTCCAAGACCTCTGAAACTCAATCTCCACAGTGTAGGAGAGGAAGTATGCAGTGTGTGTGTGTGTGTGTGTGTGTGTGTGTGTGTGTGTGAGAGAGAGAGAGAGAGAGACAGAGAGAGGAGGGGGTTGCCATTGAGAGCTTTGGGCTGAACTGGAAGACAAGGGCAGTCTTTGTAAAGGTGAAACATGTGAAGCTAAAGACAGAGATCTAGCCAGAAGCTTCCCCCTTTTTTCTCTGAGTGAATTAGAATGAAACCCAGAACTTAACCATGGCCATTCTTAGAAAAACAGCCAAATTAGAGCAGCATGAAAGTCTAATGCCTAGCAGAATCTCAGAGGATCCACTATCCCTGCTGTTAGCAAGGCCATTACGTGCGTACAGAACAGTTCAGAGCAGACATGGCTGACATTAAGGTCAGATTTCCCTCTTTCTAAACTTGGCTTGTCCTAAAAAGCATGTCTCCCAGTGGAGCTACTGACCTGGTTTGCAACATCTCTCGATGTTTCGTGTAAGGAAAAACGCAATGTGATTGGTAAAAAGAAAAAAAAACAAAAAACAGTCATAGACGTGTTTGGACACACTATGCTAACCTCAGCAGCGAGGAGCTGATGTGCTGTTATCTTTGAGGTTACAAGGGAAATAGGACGAGGGAACAGGAAGTGCATGGGGATACATTTATGAGCCCCTCAAATGGACAAACACGACACTGTGCTAATGGAGATTTCCCTTCTTCCCTTTGAAATACTGAGTCAGTGTCTGTTTGAGCAAAGTATGGTTTAAATTGCTTCATCAGATCCATGCGTAACAGTGTTTGTGTGTATGTGTGTTTTTGTGTGCAAAACTCCTGTAAACTGTATCTGAGTGTGTTATATTTGTTTGTGGCTATCCACTGGTGACTGCGTTTATACTTGTATATATATGACTCATTTTCTGAGTTTGTTCATTTTGCTGTGTTTGTTTGTGGCTGTACACATGTGCGTGTGTTTGCGTGTGTTTATCTTTGCGGCTGTGCATGCATACAGGAGTGTATGCGAGCATTATGGCAAGTTTATTCCCCTCTGTTTGTGTGGGTGGGTGAGATTTTCGTCAGCATAATCCCTTTGCATGGCCCGGGCTGAACCTGAGCTGTTGAACCCAGACTGCGGTGAAAAACTCAGTTGGCATCTACAGCACACGTCTGATTACACAGTTATAGGTTTTTTTCTTTTCTTTCTACTCTGTTGCATCATTGATGTGGCTCGGAGAGTGAAGCACCAGGACAGATTCAGTTTCTCGATGTCTCTTCCTGAACTCGGCTGATTCAATTAAAAGCTCTAAATAATTGAGCTAATGGCGAAACTGAAGCACTGCCTCGTGGGAAGTGCGTGACATCATAATTTGGGGGGGGGGGGGGGGGGGTAGGACATGGTTGTCCCAGAGACACAGCTGCTTGTTTATATCCAGGTCAGCTCATCGTATCTGATTACCTGTCAACCCTTCCTCCCTTTGCCTCCTCCCTTTCTCCACTCATCTCTTGCCCTGCTGAAACATAGTGCCACAAAAGTGGGCAAAAAAACAGCAGGTACAATGTACTCTGCTATGCTGACTACGTTAGAAGTGTTTTCTGGCACCAAGGTTATAATAAACAAGGCTGTAATCATCATGGATTAAGCCCCCAGGTGTTATTTACAACTTACATCACAACAAACAAGCAATATCCTAATGCTATGTTCAAATATGGTCATGTTCATCGGTCTTCTGTTATACACAAGTCAAAGTTCTGAGGTCTTAATGTTGGCATTCATCACTAACATGGATCTGTTTGTACTCACTGCTAAGACATGACAGTATACTAACAAATCTGATGTAAATGTTCCTGATTTTATCTTTTCGGTATTAAAGACTTGTACTAAAGCTACATGCTAGCTAGACAGAATTATCAGCCTCAGTCATTATTTAGCTTAGCTCACTGTGTTCTCACAACTACTTGACTGTAATCTCTGTGTAGATGTAGCCATAGGAAGTTTTATTTTAGTAATTTACCAACACATCTGAACTAAATGATAACATTCCCATCTTGTTTTATGCTTTTACTACGCTGCTACCTAGTCTGTATAAAAGAGCTACAATGCTAGCTCATAACTTGCTAAATCAGTAGCTTTAGTCATTACCTAGCTGTCCATATTTCCCAGTGTTCTCATGACAGTATATTCATGCAGTGTCTTTTCTTGGAGCTTTACAAGGACATTTGAGGTAAATTTTTACTGTTTCTTATATTGCGTCCGTTATCACGATTACAAGGCTACATGCTAGCTAAACAAAATAGTTAGCTTCAGTCATTATTTAGCTTATGCTTGTTGTTCATAACAAATGAATTTCAGTGTAATTGTTGTCATACTTTTCTACTAATTTACCAACATGTCTGAGGTAAATGTTGATATTCCAGAAAGTTTTGTCTTGTTTTACGCATTCACCATGCTGTTAACTTGTCTGTTACTAGTTTACTAGCTAAATCAAGAGGCGCATGGTCAGCGTATGATTTCTTAACATATTTCTTAGCTCTTTCTTAGTGTGATTGTAGTCATTTCCTACAAATTTACCAACATATCTGAGGTAAATGTTGGCATTTCCTACACTTTCTATGCTGTTGCCTTGTTTGTATAAAAGACTTAAAAGGCTAGCTACTAAATTATCAGCCTCAGACATTATTTTAATGATCCTGTGCTTAATATATTGTCCACATTTCCCAGTGTTCTCATGACTTCAGCCTCTTGAACTGCAAACATGTCTGTTCCCATATCGAAAGCATGAATTCCTGAGTTCCATATGAAAGTCCTATACATAACAGAAATCTTGAATGTCTTGGACATATGACATAATGCCTCAACATAGCACACAACTTGTTAGCCTTTAGCTTTAATGCTTGACACTTTGCTTTGTAGACAAAGGGCAAAATTAAAGCCATCCTTGACCTCTGACCTGTGAGGAAACCCTACACTAACATAATGACCTCATTACGAATAGGGGTAGTTCTGACTCCTTGATTCCCACCTTTGAAGTCCATCCTTTTATTTATTTATTTTCCTCCTCCTTGTTTGGAACAAAAAGCATCAATTTAGTCTTACATCCTCTCATCCTGCTGACTATTCAATCTGGTACATCAATATAGAGCATTTTTATTATCTACAAACACAGAATGTCGGGTATAGCGAGGTGTGCATGACGTTAGTGCTAATGTTAATTATACACATGTGTTCGGACAAGAAGTGGGATACAGACCTACATTATTGTGTCACACTGTGCTCCATTCATTAGCTAACCCAGGGAATTCAATGGGCACCATTAACTAGGTTTGAAGCGTTGAACAAGGTGAGGATTATGTATCTGTGTGTGTATGTGTGTTTGTGTGCAAGGCATTGACCGGTAGCTTCTAAGCCAACATGACAGACCATTAAAAGTTTGTTACGTAGCCAAACCATTAGTCATATTTCCCCATCTACAGTCTTCTCCTTTTCCCACAATCCAAGTAATTCAGGATAAACATGGCACCCCAGACCCATAAGCTCACCAATAAGTTGTGTATATTCGTAAAGCTCTAGCTTCAGAGTCCTTAGATGTGCACTTTTACAGGAGAGATGATATAAGTCACATTCATTACCCACAGGTATTAGCATGTTAGGCTTGTAAGTGCCAATGGCGCCCAGCAAGACACACTGCTTTCATTTTCTCAGAGGATTTGATGACGTGGGGAGATATTTGTCACCACTGAGGCCCACATCACATGGGAAGCTTTGCATTTACTGTAGCCACTAACATGTGACCAGAACTATTGAGACAAAGGACCTCCTCTGAGGTCAGCATACGCAACATGGCAGCTTTCACATGCAATGCCTCTCGGTGAAATTTAATATCAGGGGAAAACCTAACGTTAAACCCACACGCATGCACAGACAGATAGAAAGAAAGAACCTTATCCTCGTACTTTTTTTTTTTTTTTTTTTTTTTGCTTGGAACAACATTGCCCCCTTGAGGTGAACACTAAGCCAGTTTGTTTTCCTCATTCTTCCTGTTTAGCATGCTTTTGACCACAAAACATTTTTTTTTTCACTTCCTAAGGCCTATGACAAAACAGTGTGACTAAACTGTCTCTATGTGAGTGAGTATGTGCCTGTGACACTGTGTGAGCAGATGACACATTGTTCAGCTATGGCACACACTCCAGATTATTCTCCTCTATCCTGTTTTTCCAAGCTTTTGCGGTGTCCCAATTCCAAAAGCTATAAAAGTTCAGGCAGACTTTCAGTGGCTTTCTATTCTCATTTCGAGTTTTATTGAATTTCCTTTCACACTTACTAATGCTTTAGGCATGGGCGGTTATGTTTAGACACCATCCATAATTACACGGAAACCGACTCTGTCAGGAAGGTGCAATTACCAGTGTCATCTGTGCATACAGTGATTATGGCACAAAGGTGAGTATAAATAGCACAGGGCCTTACTAGCTCACTCTGAGGGCTTAAAACCAGCAACTGATAAGACCCTCCTCCAGAGAGTGTCTCATTTAACCCCGGCACCCATTAAATAATCATGTGTTTCTTCTATAGTCCTTGAGGGATGATTATGAAATATTCATCTTGGTGCTACCGAGGTAATTTGTCAAAAAAAAAAAAAAAAAAAAAAAAAACCCAAAGAGAGACAAAGGGAGCACTAATCTCAGTGTGATGTTGACTCCAGTCTGAAATAAGCAATTATTTCCCTGTGTCTATGGTTTCATCCATTTTTAATATAGTAAAAAAAAAAAAAAAAAAGGTCAAAGAGGTTGAATATGTAAAACAATATGTGATGTGTAGAAACATGTGTTTTGTGGTTACATCTGCTTTCTATTTGGCTGCACAGTGCTGATAAGAAGTAGGGTTGGGCAATATAAAGATTTTACATAGATAAATCCTCACAGGTATTGTCAGTGCTTTTATAACACCAACCGCAGTTCTTTACAGATAATATAATAAAGCCTGTTTTTTTTTTTTTATCAGTTGATTGTTCATTAAATTTTTTGTAGACGTTAAAGTAATTCTGCACTAAAAAATGTGGTCATAAAATTTTCTTGGAGATTGTTAGCTTACTTAGTGAATATCAGTATTTAACAAAACATTTTTTTAAATGGCTGTGATTGTTTCATGCAATTCGGGACTCAGATACTGAAAGCCCAGTCATGTTGATGTTGGAATGTTTATTAGCAGTTAAGTAATGGTAGATGGAAACAGCTTATGAATTACCAATACGAATGCATCGCTTTAAACAGGTTGTTTCAAGAACATAACACACATAAGCAAGGCAATGAGAAAAATCTCAAACAATTTTCTAGTCAGTTTAATCAGCTAGGAAGCTGAAGAAATAACAAGCTCCCTATATTTGGTGTGGTGGTGGTGGTGGTGGTCTCTGTGTGTGTGTGTGTGTGTGTGTGTGTGTGTGTGTGTGTGTGTGTGTGTGTGTGTGTGTGTGTGTGTGTGTGTGTGTGTGTGTGTGTACAAACCAAGATCATACACAAAACAGTCTACTGTCTTGACCAGCTCAACCAGAGAATTTGACAACTGGTCAGACCAAGGTACATTTTTCAGCAGCTATATTCTATATATATTATTTAGTCACTTAAAATTACATGTATTTTATTTAGTTGTTTATTGTTTGTTGATTGGTTGGTTAATTGCTTGGTTGGTAGGTTGGTAGGTTGGTTTGGTTCATTGAGTGGTGTGTTGTTTGGTTGGTTGATTAACTCATCAATGGATTAGTTGGGTGATTAGATGGTTGATTGGTTGATTGATTAATTGGTTGATTTATTAATTGTTTGTTTGGTTGGTTTGATGAGTTGGTTGATTGGCTGGTTGGTTGGTTGATTAATTGTTTGCTTGGTTTGTTTGATGAATTGGTTGATTGGCTAGTTGGTTGGTTGGTTGGTTGGATGGTTGGTTGGTTGGTTGGTTGGTTGGTTGGTTGATGAATTGTTTGCTTGGTTGGTTTGATGAATTGGTTGATTGATTAATTGGTTGATTTATTAATTGTTTGTTTGGTTGGTTTGATGAGTTGGTTGATTGGATGGTTGGTTGGTTGATTAATTGTTTGCTTGGTTTGTTTGATGAATTGGTTGATTGGCTAGTTGGTTGGTTGGTTGGTTGGATGGTTGGTTGGTTGGTTGGTTGATGAATTGTTTACTTGGTTGGTTTGATGAATTGGTTGGTTGGTTGGTTGGTTGGCTGGTTGGTTGGTTTGATTAATTGATTGGTTGATTGGCTGGTTGGTTGGTGGATTGTTATTGTCTTCTCCTAAATAGGTAGTTAATTACTTTATAAAATTAGCTTTGCATCATAAAAGGACATACAAGCAAAAAGGTATCTATCCCTATCTCATGATAATTTTATTTTACCATATGTGAAGGACCTCATGAACTTTACTTATAACTCACAAGGCCTGTTTTAACTTTCCTGTGTCAGCTACCTTGGCTCAGAAGTGTGCATCACCTGCTAAGATCAGTGAAGAGCATGAACAACAATAAGAGTAATTTTATGTGTGGAGAACAAGTCAGCACAATCCTCAGTCATAACAAATGTTTATGCACAAATTATTTTGTCTTATTATTTCTTTGAAATTTGAACTTAAAATATCAGCTGGAACACAATAGGCGGTAATGTTAGTAAGTGCACTCGTGAGGCTTTGGCACACCACACTTCCTGTTCACACTGCAGGAAGCAAGGCCTGGGCATAGGTGTCAGGTCTGATGGATGGATGGAAATTGTGAATGGAGGGCAGAACCCAGAAGATATTCTTAGACAAAAATACTTAATTATTACAGAGGAAGGAATTCTGCTCCCTGTGGTATTTGTACACATCCTCAGCCTCAACACGTACTCAACCAGAATTCTGCTACAATATAAAATCCAGCGTAGTAGAAAAAAATCAATAGTTCATAATCAGCCAATGCGTCATGGCATTCACTAAAAGAAACGGTATTATATTTAGCAGAAACAGAATCACTATACTTTGTGTCAGTGGTGTAGGTTTCAGTTCTATTTTGGAAAGGACACATAGCTCATGGCAACCAAACTATAATATAATTAAGGTTTTGTAATAAATTTTAACAATAAAGTTATTTTTATACAAATTATCCTTACTTAATACATACAAAATATTATTGCTATATTTTGGACAAATGAGTTTCACTGTCACTCCCCGTCTTACCAAGACTATTCACAATTATAGTGCTGTGGTATTTGCTGTAATCAGCTTAATTCACTTAATTAGCATTATCTTTAATATAAAACTATCCACCAAAAAGCAATGGAAACTTACACATCATTGCAACCTCATCAGTGTTATAAAGCCTTGCAATCATCAATACAGTATCATTATAAAAGACTTAATATTTTATTTGTTGTTTACATTTGATAATTTCCACTAGCTAGCATGCTGGATGTTAACAGGCAAAGCTGAAGAGACTAAAGAGACAGTGTGATTGACTGACCACTCATTATTTCATTTGTAAATGAAGGATACCTAGCGATAGCCGTC
Organism: Ictalurus punctatus; assembly: GCF_001660625.3. Taxonomy (NCBI): domain Eukaryota; kingdom Metazoa; phylum Chordata; class Actinopteri; order Siluriformes; family Ictaluridae; genus Ictalurus; species Ictalurus punctatus. The sequence goes on from NC_030425.2 coordinate 22,785,561, forward strand.
CTCCATCTCAACGCTAATGCTCCACATAAACACATTTTTACATTAAAATGTGTGTGATTGTTTATATGGTGAAGATTTCTGTGATGAAATGTTTATTTAGCATTTTTGGTAACAGGTAACAGTAAAGCTGTTCCTTCACATTTTCTGAAATGTCTTCAGGACAGAGGGTTGACAACATGACAAGCTGGATTTTGTTTTTGTCTTATTAACTTTAAGAGAGAGAAAAGGGAGATTGTTTATATCTGTTATACTGTAAGAAATAACAGGTACTTGGTTTGTAGACGTTCCACAACATTCAACCTAACAAATGAATAAAAAAATATGATTTATTGCTCTTTAATTAAAAATCACATTGTACTTGCCAAAATTGCTGTGGTAAGGCAGTCCCTCCAGGATTTCGCAATTTGTGATCGCAGACATTAGCGCTAAATCAAGGGAACTTCACGATGTTCGGAGGAGCTCGCAATTTTTCAAAATTTCTGCAGATTTTCTACAGATTTTAGCCGACACGTCATGTGACATCATCACAACGTGCATTCGGTCAAAGCCCTCTTCGATTCACGTGTGTCGAACATGAGTACAGCTAAAATGTCTCATTTACCAACCCATTTATCACTGCGAAAGATCATGCAAAACAATTTTGTACAATTACAATTTTGCCAATTGAAGTAGTTTTCTGCACAAAAAAACAGCAAATTCAACAATCACGCAAAAAAAAACAAACTCTGTACTGACTGGTAAAAAATTCCTGGACATGCTGTTATGAAAATAATCACACCATCCTGTTGTTGATTGTTTTCCTATAACAGCATGCCCTGTTTTATTTTATTCTCTCCTTAATATATTTGTATTTGGCTTGTTTTGTATTATATCTCAAAATAGATTTTGATACATTCTTGACTTAAATCCATTGTTAGCGTGTGGCGAGACAGATGTTTTCCTCATTCTTGAGTTGGAGAAAACCAAATATACTGCAATTCCAAAAACACACTGAGTCATTTCCAGACATCAAGGCAAAATTGTGACTAGCTATTACTGAATCACAGCATGGCCTTTGAGTCACCGACCCTCTTTTCTGTGGAAGCCCACTGAATGGAGTGACATAGTCCCGACAGGAATGCAATTAAGCTGATGTACGGCAGGCAGCTTGATTATATTCAGGATGTGTTCCAGTGGCTTGAGAGGGCGTTTTTATGCCCCTGCCAAAGAAGGCACACCAGAAGAAAGAGCTTTAATGAGAGAGAATGTTTTTGCCAGTCCCAGCTGAAGCACAGAGGTTTAATGAATGACCGTGCACATGGCTCTGGACTGGTCTGCTGCTGCAGGTCTATAACTATAACTAAACTACACACACAAATTACAGCTACTTATTAATTCCACCTTCAGCTCATGTTTTTCTGCAGTTCTCCTGACTGCTGAGAGGCCTGAATGAGTCATCTTGGTAATGCATATCCTGTTGGATTCTCTACAGAGTATTCTCATGAGCTTCCTGAGAATAGTCAGTTATTTTTAGCTGGACAGTTTGAGTTTGTTGTAGCGCTGCATATGAATCCATGAAATAACTGTCAGTGCACTCTGTGCCCCTGGTTTGAAGGGTTGGCATTACTGTGCTGGCAGCCTGTTAATTATGGCACCGTGTGTGCATGGCTGGCACCCGGGACAATTAAGTGTTTGTCTGCAGACTGGCACATGGAGGGCAGCAGGTTTCGCATCACCTGTCAGAATGGTATTAGCAGCCCACACACTCGCATGGCATGGATAAGCAGAGCCAGAGGACGTGGAGGGCGAATACAGCAACGCCACTGATTAGTATGACATGTTTAGAGACTATTATTAGCACTTGACATATGCCATTGGCATAATATTCAAGACTTGTGTGTAAATGTATTCTGTGTATTCATACATATTTTTGGGTCAAATAAATGTGATCTGTCATTGTTCTGGCACTGCACCGAGAGTAATGAAAGTGTTAAGGTACTTTTTCCAAGATGGCTGACACTGGCTGTGTGTGTTGAAATGTCCTTTGGGAATTTTGCAGTAAGACCTACCTATAGTCTGGATAAAAAGTAAATATACACAATTTTCCACTGTGAAAATGTAGTGGAAAAGTTTTGAGGCTAATGAGCTAAGAACTAAAGAGAGTTAATGGCTTTTTACAACAGTTTCAGTAAACTGCAGAATAAATATAGCAATTAAACAGTATTACCATCCAAATCATTTGTAATGTACAAATCTGATTTTTTTTTTCAACACCTTTGACCTGAGTTTGGTGCTTATGTGGTGTGATACTAAACCAACAGCTTTGTTTATTTATAGCATCTCTTACTTGTTGCAATAATGGTGATGGCAGGTCATGATATTAGATAGGAAGCTAAAAGGGTTAGGGTTGTTATGGTTCAGCAATGTATTATATCACAAGATCTCAATAATGACTTAATAATAATAATCCATCCATCCATCCATCCATGTTCCATTTCCAATACTGATTATCCTACACAGGGTCACGGGGAGCCTGGAGCCTATCCCAGGGGACACCCCAGACGGGGTGCCTACCCATCGCAGGGCACAATTGTACACATGCTCACACACCCATTCACACTCAACGGACAGTTTGGAAATGCCAATCAGCCTACAACGCATGCCTTTGTCATCCCAGTAAACGTATCTTTCATTCATTCAATCAATCAAACAAACCAAACTAAATCCTCCCTATGTTTCTGTTGTCTGTCCCTTTGTGTAATTTGTACATTGATTAAACAGTGTGTGATTATCCTGTCTATTTCTAGTTTCTCTGCTAAAGGCATTTTGAAACAAAGTATGACAGGTAAGTAATTCATCTTCTTCACTTTCATTACACCTTCTCAATTACTGCTGTTGACTTATTGACATGTCACTAAAGCAGACTAAGAAATATCAGTCCAAATGGAGATTAAATCTGTTTCACTCTGTGGAATCACCTGACATGTCTGTTACCAACTGGCTGTAAGAATCTACAGTCTGGGTTAGAAAGAAATCAGCCCTTGCCTCGCTTCTTCATATTGTTCTTACTACCAGTAGTGATTCATTTGCTTGTGGTTCTACAAAAGTACAAAATTATCCGCCTTTTGTTATAGTATATAAATTTATGATGATACATGAATCCCAAACATTAAACCTAATACTGAGGTCTTTTAATCTTTGAAAGACAGGAGGGCTTAGCTCTGCAAGCCTTTTTTTTTATGCCAGCTGCCTCTGGATCTAGTGCAAAGCTAAAGAAGCAAACTTCAGACATCAAACCGGTCTTGGCTCCACTACATTTGGACTAAGTGGAAAATTGTGTTCAATTTATTTTTCAGCTGATCTGTCACTTTAAATCTTGTCTGTTGTTGCAGTTTGCAGCAGTGCATTAAACTGTGATCTCCTGAGCATTACACAAACAGACCTATGCATCTCACTATTCAATCGCTGGGACTTTCCACTCCCCCATGGCACCAGTCTAAGCACAGTCACTGGAAGACCAGGCTCATTTTGGCGCTGACATGGCCTTGAATATGTTGCTGTTTCAGCAGGAGTGCTGTTGTAATACTGTGGATAACAGGAAATAAGCACAAGGCAACAGAGAAGGCCATGTCAGTCTGGCTGTTAGCTTAATCTGGACACAACAAAATGGCATCACAGGGAGAGATTTTAATAAGTGATTTTATTTTAATATATACACAACACCACAAACATGTTATTTATGCTTGCAGTTACAAATACGACTGGAGAATGTCCCTGAGGATACATTACAGTTGCGTGTATAAAACATAAATGCCTTTGACTAGTATTGAAGCCAAATCATCATGCCATAAGAACTTGGAATTCAATTCTGACTGTTTCTCTCGTCACAGGGTGTTTTGCAGCTCAACAGCTCCATCTGCAGGATGTTGTATTCACTCACAAGGCTAGTTCCTCCATTTTGTCATGAATAAATTACATTGTAAATGTACAAATAGCACTTTAAAGCTGCAGTTAAGAAGTGAAACTGTTTGCCTCACATTTGCAGCTCCATTTCTTTGCTTACTGCGGCTATAAATAGACCACCTTCATTTTTCCAATACAAATACTGCACACAACTCAAATAACATTAAATAGAGATCAATATAAAGCTAAACATTTTGCTGCCACCCCTTAGTGCTTTATTACAAAATTTAATACTACATACATGTGAAAAAATAAGTACACCCCATGGAAACTGTTGGCTTTTTTTGACATATTTAGACAAACATTTAATCATCTTTGAAACAGTGACTATTAATAAAGTTAATAATAACAAACCCACAAGGAAAATCAGCTATTTCAATCATTTATTCAACAAAAATATCAATAGATATTCTGATATTCTTCTGTGGAAAAAGTACACCCTTGGCCTCAGAAGCTAGTATCGCCCCCTTTAGCATAAATAACTTCCTGTAGGCCCTTGTCAAAGTCGCTCAAATCCTTACGCTTGCCCATTATCCCTGCTTCCAACAAATCAACTTTTAGAACTGACTGTTCTCTTGCTGCCTAATATATCACACACCTTGACAAGTGCCACTGTAATGAGATAATGTTATTCATATCACCTGTCAGTGGTTTTAATGTTATTGTAGATCGGTTTGATTCTAGATGCTGCAGCAGACGACAATAGTAAGCACAATCTCCGCAAGGTTTCCCTGAGAGACTGGCTTCTCAAGAGAACCCATCATCTTCTGGGATTATAAATCATTTTGCAGTTTGGTTGCTTTTTTCTTTGCATCACTCTTTTGCAGGAAAATGTAGAAAAGAAAATCTTGCTGAGTGTGGTACTGGCTATGATGAAACATGAGTTGTTAAACAAGCAACCTTAGCACAGGTAATTTCTAAATTACCAAACATGCTGACATCTACATAGATGAAGCCGAGGAAGAAAAGGAAAAAGTAATACGGCAGTGGTTTTGCCGTATTCATATTTATTTGCTTATGCACCACTTCAAGCATTCAAGCAATTTATCATTCAATAGAGAAAAGTGTATGGTCTCCAAAATAGCACACCACTGCTTATCAGACTGTATAAACTTAAGTGGTTTATTCTGATTATATTATACATTATATAAATTTTCTAACAAACTCAGCGTGTAGATAATCGGCTGTCAGAAGGAAAAAATAAAATAAAAAAATTTACTTTTTCAACCAGTATATTTAAAACATGTTAGAATTTTCCATTAAAGTCACCTTAAACTCACTCCAAGTTGATTTGAGGGCACAGACTGATCAAAGTGTGAATGCAGTTTTGACATGTCCTTTTAAGAAAGAAGTTTCAGGAAACGGAAATCCTTAAAAGAAAATCCAAGGTTAACATAGGACATGTAACAGGCAAGTGTTATTGCATAATAAAACTTAAGAGCATGCATTGAAATATCACTGCAGGGGCAACATTAGTTTAAAAGTGAACATGTAGGGCTAGACGCATTTCCACTAAGGTTTATGCACTTCTTAACGTGAGTGAAGTGTAGGCACATCTCTGCCTTTTCTGTTTTGTAATATTTTATTTCTGGAGGCACTACAACATGCAATTTACTAATCAATTCAATAAAATGTTATCAGCCAAGAGTGAAAGAAACTAATTTTAAGATTGTTTTGCAGAAAAGTCCTGTTTTAATAATAGTCCTTGTAACTTCTTATTCCAATCCCCCCCCCCATGTAACTATGTTAAACCCTTTTAGGCAGAGACTTAATTGTTAGTCTACATTGTTTTTTCAACCTACCTGCATCTAAATTCAATTACATAAAATTACTTTATGGAAGTTTAAATGGCCGAAATAGGGAATTTATTCAAACAGCAATTATGTTTATAATGTAAATAGAGTAATAAATTTCAGTTTTTGTCTCCTTTAATACAGGATTTTAACAGTATTTAACTGCTTTGGTAGTTTTTAAAAATGAAATACTTGTAAGGCTTGTAACTCGTGACTTGTAAACCCCAGGTCTGACTGTTGCCCTGAACCTGAGTGGATAATACTTGCCTGACAGACTCAAGCTAGTTTACAAGCTACCCATCAGAAGTAATATCTTATTTACTATGGTAGAAGGATATGGAGACATTTCAGATGTTCCTGTACCACAAAAAGGGAGGGGGAGGAGTTTAAAAAAATACAAGCCCAGGTTTGACACAAAGCTACACTTTAGCAACTGACACAAGAATGAGATACAATTTATTACCTTGTTCATTAAAACATAACATTCCCATGACGCGTGCATACACGCAAAACGCAGAGTTTTTAAAACTATACAATCAAGATTATGTACAAACATTTAGTGCTTCACCTACAGTTTTTAAACATCCCCATGCAACATTCCTGATTATCATCGTGAGAGCTGGTGCACACGTTCCCAGTGTCCAAACATTTCTTGAGAGGCATAGGTCATATAGAGAAAGCCATCCTCATCCTTGTGGTCCTTGTACACCTGTGCCATAGTGAGGGACATGCTGGCAATGCCTGCATTGTTGATGAGCAGGTAGAAAGCCTGGCTTGGCATGAGAGTCATCCGGTTTCTGAAAAGGAGACAATTAAATGGCAGATCCTCAAGGTGAGATTCCTTCAATTTTTCAACACACCATTACCTCAAAGAAGCAAATTCAAAAACAGAAATTGGAGTTAAAATTTTATTTATTTAATAAATGGAGAAAATCCAAAAATGGCTTCTTTGCTCCCATTTACACCTAAACAATATTTTGCAGCACAAGGTATAACAGGGCACAGATTGATAAAACAATGTTACATTTTTAAAATTCTTATTGCTTCTTTTGCCCTCAATGTTTATTGCTTATTAGATGAACTGTACAATTTCACTGACCTGATACCACATTCCCCCCCCAAGGGCTCTTTAGACAATTTAATTGAGTTGATAAAGTAACAAAACTGCACTGAATGGAGACAGGAATTTTAATAGGACACTGCTACAGCAACTAAATGATGGGAATGCCTGTTAAGAGAATTTTGCTTCTGTGTTCTCGAATAACTTATGATTCCATCAGTGTGCTTGTGCTGGTTAGTTACTTAATGATATAGGGAACCATCTTCTGAAGCTTTTATTACCTAGTAAGCACATGTAGAATCTTGTATATGCCCTTTCTATACAATTATGAACACTATTTTACATCATAACTGATAGCATTGTTCTATTGTTTATTCCCCAGTATAAAGAGGGCTACGCCTACTCTGATCACGAGTTCACTTCTGTGTTGCTGAGGTGTGCTCCCTCTGCACAACTTCTTTTGATCTAGAACATTGTCAGCTGGTTTTTAAGGGAAGTGGGGGTGGGGGGGGGGGGGGGGGGGGAGTGACTAACAAAAAACCTCCAAAACTGCCATTTAGCTGGCTCAGCAAGTTAATCTTTTCGAAATTTTAGATTCAGACAAACCGGATATAAAACATCAAATAAAGCTAAAATCTGTAGTGCAAGTATCTGAGAGTTACAACAACGATAAGCTACTTACATTGACAGACAAATTTGTCTGCCTTCCTCCACCTTTAACTCATTTTATTTTTATAGGGAGCAAACCTTTCCAATGCATAGAAAGGATTTTACAGCCAAATTTTGGTACTAGTTCTCAACCTAAATCACTTTCTTTTTTACATAATATATATAAAATTTATTTTTAAATGAGAACACTTTCCATATTAGTAAAAGGGGACAGGCCTTAATTTAGCTCATTCCCACAGAAACACAAACCTACCCTGTCCGTTATACAACCCAAATTCCTCAGGTCCTTAAATCATAAGCACCAGCACGACACCAAAGCTGCTATGGGTGACTGGAGCTTTATATCTTACCAATAGATCCAAATTTACAAGTATTTAAGACTCCCAAGGTTGGACAAATATTATAAAAGGCAGCTTACTAAAGAAATAAAGAAACACACCTGATGATGGTGACAAATTGTGTCATGGTGAGTTCTTGGGGAACAAGAAACTTGGTTTTGTCCAATAGTGGAAGGTATTTCTCACGCTGATATCGTTCTATAATCACCTGCGAGAAAACAGTACTTCAACTTCATGCAAAAATACAGCACACATGCACAAAACTAACCTGTAAACATTTTCACATTAGTGGCCCACAAGCACTTCACACTGAAATCCTGAAGTGAGAGACAGTGAAATCAGAATTTTGATTCACATGTAAAGATACAGATACTGCGAAAAGTCCAACAATAACTTGTAAATTAATTACATGTCCAACCTAGTATGCCCTGACAGAAGTATACGGTTTGAAGTCTAGGAATAATGAAGGCAGTGGAAGAGAAGAGAGGGAAGTTTATATATAAAGTCTTTAGGCCTCTAGCAGTAAACCAATGGGTAAGGGCACTTGTAGATTATTTTCCCCTCAAACACATCATTCAATAAATCACCTGCAAGAAAACAGCATTTAGACCACATGCAAAAGTAGAGCACTCATGAAAGTCCATTTCAGATACAACAAAAAGTGAGATTAACAGAAAAACAGGTAAGACACTAAGCAGATTTGTTTAATTACAAGTAATTGAGCTATAAAATATCTTAAGATATTAACATTAGTCCTGAACCAACATACCAATATTACCTTTAAATATCTAAAGTTAGTGGGCAGTTTAAAAGAGAAATCAAATGAAACATGTCACAATGCTAAAGTTTTTGTATTAGCAGCCTACAAACAATTCACACTAAACTCCTAATATGAAATATACAGCAAAATCTGAACTTTAACATATCTTTAAAAAAAAAGTTTCAGGACCCACATCAGTAGAGTTTGATATTCCTTAAAATGACATCAACTCTGTTCAGGATTACTTATATAGACTCATAATAGACACAACTGAGGATATCCAGAAAAAAAAAGGGTGTATGGCTTCCTCCTGGAGTTACAATGTTGTAGACCTACACTTTCAGACATAAGAAATAAATAAAAGTAGCAAACTGTACTTTTCTTTGTCCAGGTATGGTACCATCAAGGGGTTCTCACCTTACTTTAAAGGTGCATATGGTCTACCTGTACACCAGTGGTCCGAAAGTGGTGGAGGTGAACATGACCCCAGCAACAAGCAAATATACAGTTTGTCAGCTCAATCTCAGACTACACACTGGCACGATCATGATTTGTACAGATGATGTATTCTTTAGTATGAATGCTTATCCTGAAAGTGTGAATATAAAGTTTACCATTAGATTGGACCTGAAGGATCCTTTACACTAAAAGCTCATTTAAGATACATGGCATGCAGGAAATAGCACAACACACCTTTCATTGGTTGTACCAAAACGTGCAGTTTGGTAGGAATGGTGAAGGAAGCAGGGGAAAATCTGTCAAATAATTTAGGCCCAGATTCATGATGTACTTACCGGCACTTTGGTTGGAAACTTAGTCCTGATTCCTGCCACCTCATGCTTTCGCGTTGCTGCTTATCCACACAAAAAAATAACAAGATGCGAGTCAGAAAAATAATACAGACCGGTGAGATTATTAAACACGTTATAAAAGCAGATTACCAAAGCTCTTCCTCTGTTTGAAAGGCTTGGGGTGCTGGGCTTTCTCAAACGGAGCCATGGTGGATGTTTTCCGACTTTCCCCCGGTCTCTGATCCGCTCCCTCTGATTGCCCATGAAGTGCACCTAACTCCAATTAAATAGCGCACATCAGGTGACGTAGCTGGGCCTGATCCTTCCCCGTTCCCCGTCTGCCTGCTGGATTATGAGCTTGGGTGATTTGCAGAAACTGAGAAAGACCGAAATAAGGGGAGAAAACTAGTTGAAGAGATGCAGTTAAGCGAGGTGAAGCTTCAGTGTAATAAATAAAGGCATTAAACTGTACTTTTCCTGATTGCTTGGGTGGTAACGTCAAGGAGGTTATGTACCCATTATGGTAGTGTTTACGACAATTTTTTTTGTGCTTTGCGTGTGTTACGACAGTGTTGTTCGGATTATGATAATGGCGATAGAAAGTTCCGAGTAAAGGAATCATGTAATTCAATAATTTTACACACTGAAATTTACTCTTTCTGATTTATTTGACTGTATTTTACTTTATTTTAAATGTATAATTAATGTAACCCCTATACTTGTGACCTACACTGGCACACCTTGCATTTTGTCCCTTTTGTTTTCTTCAATATTGATGCTTTGGCAATATTATATGTAAACAATCAATGCCAATAAAGTTCTTTCAGATTGACAAAATTAAACCACTGGCCAAGCCATGCTCTTATTCTTTCTATTTTTAAGGCACATCTTTTTGTACATTTCAAAAAGTATCATCATACTTTTTTTTTTTTAAATGATTTCAGGTGCATAATTGGATTTTAAGGACCACTTAATGCTTTATTCTAAAAGCTAATTAAAGCTGCACTATATGCACCTCCACAGGTCAAGTACATAGGATACTAAAGATACAGAAGATGTACCACCCCGGCGTCATGGAATAATTATTTTATTTTTCTTTTATCTCTGAAAGTGTTGTCTGTAAGTATGTTATTCATCCTCAAAGACTTTTCTTAAATTAAATGTAAAAAAAAAAAAAAAAAATTACTATAGCCTATTGAATTATTTATAATGTGTTTAGTGATTCTGGTGCTAATTTGTTGGTTACTGCTATAGTTTTGTTATTCCTGTGGAGAAGTTTGGCTGTGTGCCATGCTGACATCATTGCTAACACAGTTACTATGGTGTTTATTACATTTACAAACACAAGTGATAACTATCAGAGCAAAAGAGCAAGAGCTTCTTTTCATGATTTTTCACACCATTTTCCAGAAATTATTCATTCATCTTCTGGTCAAGGTCACAGTAGATCCACAGCCCATCCTGGGAACACTGGGAGCAAGGTGGGAATACAGCCTTAATGCATTGCCAGTCCATTGCAGGACACCATGTACACACACATTCATGTATGCAGATACGTTCACACACTTATTCATGCTTAGGTGCAATTTAGAGTAGCCACCAATGTGCATGCTTTTTGGAGGTGGGAAAAAACCAGATAACCCAAAGGAAGAACATACAGACACAGGCAGAACATATGAATTTCCACACAGATGGTAAGTTCAGAATTGAACCAGGGACACTGGAGCTAAGAGGGGGCAACTCTAAGTTGGAGAACTCCAATTTAGAAGTGTTTTATAAGATGTTGAGTATGATTGTGTTGACAGCAGTATAAATAAATAAAGCTTTGGACCATTAGTTGTTTGAGCAGAGTGTATAGATGAGGAGGTGAGAGACACAATGATTAAAGGACTAAATCACTATCCGCGAGTAGTTGAATGGCATTGTGGGTAATGTAGGAAACTGGCAACCAAAGTGAAAATAGACCAACGTGTCAATGAAAGACATTTAAACGAAAAACAACAACTGACAATTTAATTACAAAATACATGAATACATAAATCTTGGAAGCCACTGAAGATCACGTTAATTATAATGATTACTATGCAAATAATTCAGTGTGGATTTTTTTCCTTTAATGCTACAAACAGCATTATGAAGAGTCTTACATTTCAGTGCAGTCATGTATGTGGTAATAATGATGTTTAGTAGTCTCTGATTCTCCAAGTCCAAAAGAGTTGTCATATTCATTCAACTTCCAATCATTCGTGACTACATTATGGAAAATGATGCTGTCGTCTAATTGCATAAATCTACTGCCAGTACATAGATTGACATGTAAAATAATTTAACTGTACCCAATAAAATAAATGTCATGCACTGTCTACTCAGAGACCACTTTATTAGGTATACCCACCGTGCAGCTATTTAAATCAAATGTGGGATTAAGTCTAGGGTATCCGGGTTTGAGCCTGAGTTTACTGAGATTACTCTCTCCTTGTCAATGTGAGTTTCTTCTATGTTCTTTGGTTTCCTCTTCCTGACCAAAGCGGTTACTGAAGACAAATGAAGGAAAGAACACCTATGCAGGTACACAGGTGTACTGTGTTGGTATACAACAGCCTGTAGCATCTGTTGCAATGCACAATTTGCCAGCCCACTCTGCTGTGTCCTTTAAATGGACCTTTCACACAGTTTTATTTGAATAGTTTTGATATACCATAGTTGTCATTTAATGTCTTTTTTTTACTTCTTGATATTTCTTTATACACATTTTTTTTTTACATAATGATCCATTATAACAAACATTTCGTTTTCCTTTCTGCCTTTAACAAAAATAATAATACACACAAAAAACAACTGACTTAAACAACAAAAACATAGGCTTCAATTTGAAAGTCCCCATCCGCATGTCCCAGCATGCACAGCGCCCGCTTTGCCGTACAAACAAGTGCATTCACCTTCGATTGGATGTTTACGACCGAAGTGATTTATGACAGCCAATCAGAGCCGAGTATATTGACACAGCGCGCGAGCCCTACGCTTCTGTTTGTGGGCGTGAGCTCGCTGTCGACGTCACAGAACAACGGCTAAATCCCCAAAACAAGTCTCTGTTGGACTGATTGTGCACTACGTAGGGCGTAGAATTAAAGTATTTCATTCTCTAGGAAGTGCGCGTTTATAGGGAGCAGGAGCGCTTTTTGTAATTCAGCCAACGGACTACTGGTTTTGAGTAGAGTTGCCCAGTAGAGAGAGCTGTCTCTGTCTGCAGCCTGTTTTTCCTCTCTGCTGTCTCTTACTCAAAGCGGATATTGTAAAGTAGACTGAGAGACACAGAGAGAAAACATCAGACGGAGTTGTCGTGCCAATCTGGGCGAACGGATCTCCCTTCCCGGCCTGGCCATGGACGAACAGGCGGGCCCCGGTGTGTTTTTTAACAATAACAATAACTCGGCTTTGGGTGGCGGAGCAAAAGGAGTCCAGCAGCCGGGCGACGGAGGCGGAGAGGCGGTGAGAGCGCAGTATAATATCCCGGGGATCCTGCACTTTCTGCAGCACGAATGGGCCCGTTTCGAGGTGGAGAGAGCGCAGTGGGATGTGGAACGGGCCGAATTACAGGTAATTCACCTGGATATTTTGGGAAGTGTTTCTGTTGTTGTTATTGTTTTTGCGCAGTGTTTCCGTGCTTGTTTTTGTCTCTGCGCTCACCAGCAGCACCTTTCTATCCAGCTGGCGTTAGCTCGGGGAATGACGTCAAAACGCAGCACACCTTGACACAGCACTGAACTTTACATTTGCCAGCGTGTTATTTGACTCCCAAAACTGCTCATAAATTAAGTTTATATAGAAATGCACGCATGAAATAGAGCCTAACCTGCAGGTTAGGCCTTGCTGAAGAGCTCATGATGAGAGGTGAGATGGATCTTTCATACTGCATGCACAAAATGTGTTGATCTTCACACACTGCAGTGCAGGGCCACGATTATGGATCTGTGTTTCTGCAAAAAATAAATAAAATAATAATAATGCTTACAACTTTGTTGTTGTTGTTGCAATGCTACAGGTGTATTTGTATCAGTGCATGCCAGAGTGCCAGAGGATCTCCAGGATAGGGATGCATCAATACTGACACTGGTATCGGACATTGGTCTGATACTGTGCTCATTTACTCATAAAAATGTTCCTAAGGTCCAACAGCACACGATAATACGTGATGTACATTGTTGCGCCGTTGATCTGGACCTTTACACGATTAAAGATGGCAATCAAAGCAGACTGCAAACTGTGCTCTGTGAATATCTACAGCATTTTCCTACAATCCAAGTAACCCCCCAAATGCTATATTTAAGAGAGAGTCCAAAAATGGCTGACCTGCACAGAGTAATATCAGCGAGCACAATCATGAAAGGTGCCATGAATTGCTCTCTCTCTCTCTCACACACAAACACATACACAGACACAGGTATTAGCGTGCAGAGAAACTGTGAGCGAGCACTTCAGTTCTGCGAGCACTGAGATACACACACATTTCCTTTGCCATAGTTCCCCAGGGTGTATACTTTACACTTCATGGCACCTTGCACTTATTCATTCTCTGGTGTCTGTCCTGGCAATCTTTATTAAAGATACTGTTTAAACTCTGACAGGTTAAACATCAAACTCAGATCAAGGAGTTCAAATGTTCCATGATGGTATCCATATCATCAAGTACTAAAAAATCGTACTTGTACTCTGACTTGGGGGCGTTGGGTATACCTATTATGTAACTATCAAAACACAATGCGAACCATGCAATATACAGTTCAGATAGTTAAACGGATGACCATCATCTGTAATAAAGATATATGATGTTGGTAAATTATTAGCTTGGCTTAGTGATGCATTGGATTTGAATCACTGCTGAAGTATTTCCTGCTAGTTTCAAATGTTTATTCATGGGTGGTTGATGTTTTGTTCCTTTTAGTGTGAATATATCAGCCTTAAGGTTATCTATAAGCTAGTGTGCTCCAAAGTAATGACAACATTCACATTTAGAAGGTATATGCGTTCAAAATGTACACTCTCTCTCTACCACCAATACGGATCAACAATTATGATGACATCATTCTGCACTTCAGCGTCTCATCAGATTTTCTGTCCAATCAAATGCTCTCTATAATCTGAAGTGACCTGCCCCCAACATAATAAAAATCCACAGTAGTAACTGTCAAGTACGGTTTAACCAAGACTGTGAGGTAAGAGGAACACTATTGGGTATTTAAAAAGGGCGAGGAACCACTTGACATGTCCCGCCCTGACTTCCTGTTTCAATGGAAATTATGTCAACACGCTGAATAACGCTGCACGTTTCAAGGCACTTCACTGAGACTTTAACAAGCATAGCTGGTTGTATATGTGTTTTGCGGCTGCAAACGTCAAACAAGCACGTCCCTTGGTTTGTCTAATCACATTTTATTGGTTTCTGGGAACTGTACTATGCTGAGAATCACTATTAACCAATCAGGATCATGGATTTTACTTGTTTTTCTTCTGGAAGCTATTAGCTGCACTCTGAGTATAGGGATATGGAGGTGATGACATACTGTCACTTTACTGGAGACGGAGAGAAAAAGCACGCATCTGGTTTTATAAGATCATGTTATCTGAATAATTTTCCATGGAACTTTTGTAAGGTATTCTATTTCATACACCTATTAACATTATTCACATGACACGACGCTTCTGAAAACCACCACCGCTTCATTTTACCGCTTTCTGACGTTATAGCTTATTTCCTCATCGGCCTTTGAAATGAATTCCTGGCTACGCCGCTGATGCATCCCATTTTTCATTCTCGGTATGATAATAACATCAGACGTCTGACTATCAGTCCAGGCGATACTCTGTTCTGATCCGATAATGATATCGTCTTAATTTAAGCGTGTGAGACGTTACAGGTGTGACGTGTGCGGCGTGCTTCAACATCCTTGTGTGCCGTGTTACGCGTGTCCGCTCTGCACTGACACCGAGCCAGTGTTTTGGGTACCACGACTCTATCGGTTTAGTGCATCCATAGTTTGGTGGTAATTGAATTTCGTAGCTTGTCATAGATGTTGAATTGCTGTCTTGTGGGGAGCATTTAAGCTGACTTTAAACGTCTCTGGGAAACGTGTTTTATGCCTGTAGTCATCAACAATCTTCTGCGGCTCCACAGCTGCATCATTTCTATACGATTTATATATGATGTTTGGACGTAAAGACCAGATATTTATTCAACTCTGAATTAATGATGTGTAGCGCCACTTGTTTTTTTTGAACATTTTCTTTGCTCCTAAATAGCCTAAAGTCATTTATTTATTCTAGAATGGTAGGAGCAGCTACGGTTACAAGTGGAAATTGTTTGAAGGCTGTGCAAGCTCTGTTTTTATCCATCTCTCTCTTGGCTAGATTGGGTGACACTTGTAGGGTTTTTTTTTTTTTTTTTTTTTTTTTTCCAAAAACGTGATAAATTCCAGAGAAATGGTGTTGACAGCAAGAAATGGGCTGCTAGGTTCATATCTATTCCTTTCCCCTCTGCTTGCGTTCTGTTTTTTTTTTATGTGTATGTGATCGCTCTCATAGTCCTTGAGCTTCTCGTACCTTTCAACAGGGCTGTGTGTGTGTGCGAGAGATATGGTGTCTTCAGAAGCCAAGAACATTTTAACCCCCATCCGCTTGCACACAGAAGCAGTTTGCTTTGTCACAGGGTGCCTTAGATTTTCTCATTGTGTGAAATAAGCCACTTAATCATTTATAACTCAGAAACGGTTACAGCGTCTGTTCTTCCGAGGGCTGCGTGGTCTCCACGGTATAACGGTCACTATTATATGCCAAATAGTGTTAAAGCCGACTGTGTATTAGCTAGGGGTTGACTAAAGAAACGGATTCTTGGTCAACATGTGACGTCATGTACGTTTATAATAGCGCTGAAGCACAGCATTAAAATCCACCGACGCATCCGTGAGATCAGCGAGAGCGGAGCCTCGCTTTATGTGTTATCATGTGTGAGGTTTTTTTTTGCATGTAGACATTCGCAGGGAGTTCTAGGATTGATTCTGCAGCAGAGGATGGAACGCAGAAGAAGCTGGGATTTACATGCTGGT
This sequence comes from Ictalurus punctatus, assembly GCF_001660625.3. Classification (NCBI taxonomy): domain Eukaryota; kingdom Metazoa; phylum Chordata; class Actinopteri; order Siluriformes; family Ictaluridae; genus Ictalurus; species Ictalurus punctatus. The sequence continues at coordinate 22,802,014 of NC_030425.2, forward strand.
CTCTGTGGTGACTCATCCTCCTGCACTGCACTGTCTCTTTCGCTCCCTCTCTCCCCCTCACTGTCTTTCTTTAAAGTACGTGTGTGTGGAAAACCAGTTACATGATAGGTTGGGATAATGTGTAAGGAATAAAAGACAGTAGGGCGTGTAATTATAGGAAAGTCATTAACGACGACATGTTGTGGCCCAGGCATTACAGAGACAAGTCGGCTCTCTTTATGAGCAGGTCTTTCCTCCTCCAGTAAGCGTCAGAGATGGAGAGAGATGGAGGACGAGTGATGCAGGATAGAAAGCTGAGGTGAATTCAGAAATAGCACAGTGACGTTGTCTAAACCCACACTCATCCCCTGAGACTTAAAACCTCTGTCAGGACTTGCTGAAATAGTCATTATTACTTGGTGAATGAAAGTAGCCATGTTGCAGGATTAAAATTTTTACGTTGCAATATTTAGGTTTGTTAGCAAAGTGGCGGGAAGAAAAAGTACTGACACGCTTTCAAAACATCTACCAAGAGGTTCTGAGTGACGCAGCGGAAAAGCGTTCGTGCTGTCTATGATGTCAGGAGATCGCAAGCTTACAGCCATCCATGGCCGGAAGCCCAGAGAGCAAAATCGGGAGTGATGTCGTACTCCCTCGTACTCTCTCTCTCCACTGTCGATCACAGAAACACTAGCCGATCATGTATGCGGAAGAGGGCAGATAGCGCTTATCTCAGAGTGTGTTAAGCCTCTTGTATAAATTTATTTATTTATTTATTTATTTATTTTTAACCCATATGCTAGGGTATGCGTACAGGCGTACATGTAGTCTTTCAAAGTGTACGCTATTTGACATGTGCGCGTCGTACACAGGCGATCAACGCATGCGTGTTGGGATTATTTGCACTACCCCTCCTGGCCTACAGGAGTCAGTACAGAGCAGTAAAACAGGTCTTCTGGTGTGAAGGACAACAAAGAAGAATCCCAACAACACGAAGAACAATGCTCGGGCGATCTCTAGCCACGATTAGCACCCAAATACAAATCCTTATACTCTTTAGGCTGGAATTATACAAGCGCTAACCTGCACTCGTTTCCGTCTCTTCCATTTTTTTCTTCGACTGCCTTGAGAATCAACGGCCCTGGGTCACTGTTGCCACCTTGTGGAACAACTACATAATGCAGAAGAATTAAATGCGCATGTGCGACCTGAGCGTACAAGGTATGTGTGGTTAGAAAAATCTGGGATGCGCATACTCTGCTGATGACGAAATTTGCATCACGCCTACTGTACGCTGTTCCTAGCGTACATGTAAAACATGAAGTATACTTTACGCTGAAGCGGCTGAGAGAAGGGTCTCCTGTAATTATACAGTACATGAGCAGCCTCATGGGTGCACAATGGCTTAGTGGTTAGCACGTTCGCCTCACACCTCCAGTTGGGTTCGATTCCCAGCGTGGCCATGTGTGCGGAGTTTGCACGTTCTCCCCGTGCTGCGGGGGTTTCCACCAGGTACTCCGGTTTCCTCCCCCAGTCATCACATGCATGGTAGGCTGATCGCCATATCCAAAGTGTCCGTAGTGTATGAATGAAGGTGTCCGTAGTGTATGTGTGAAGGTGTGCCCTGCGATGGATTGGCACCCTGTCCAGGCGTGGTGGTGTACCCCGCCTTGTGCCCAATGCTCCCTGGGATAGGCTCCAGGTTTCCCCGTGATCGTGAAGAAGGATAAGCGGTATAGGAGATGGATGGATGGATGAGCAGCCTCTAGAGGTGAAATAAGAGCGATCACTGGCACATTTTGTTGTGTAATTTGAAGTGTTTTTTTAAGTTTCATTTTTCTTCATTTTGGATGTCTCCATTTTTATTTGTAATTTTGAGTGTTACTTTTTGGTTCAGTTTGGATGTATATCTTTTATTTACTTTGATATTTATTAATACTTTAATATATATTAATATTTCTATATTTATTTCATCTAAAAAAACTACAGTACATTTTCATGGTACATTCAGTCCTGTTTATCTTTGCAATAAAGTTGGGCAATATTTTATGTTATGTTTTCATTCAGTATTATCGGTTGATTAATCGGTTATTGGCAGGTACCGCCCAACTTAGGTAAAATCCACTATCGGTCGACCTCTACCACGTAGTGTTTTACTCCTTACATATGTTACAATGTTGATCATGCAACTGATAAAAATCTTGCTGTGTCCCCAGGCATGACCGAGTAGCGAGCTTGTAGTCGAGGCAGCCGTAAGTAAAATGATTAATGGCAATAATGTGAGGAAAAAGAGGAGTCTTAGAATGCACAAGACAATGAAATTGTCTTGAATGAAATTGGCGGTAACTATAAAAGTGACCATACACAGCAAACAGTATTGTTAAGCGAGTTGTATATATGCAGGCAGGTCATATGAGGCCAAATCACGTGGCAGTGATGTAAAGGCCCTCCCTCTGTCAGAGCAGCGCAATTTGTGCAGCCATGTTGCTCCAGGCATGAATAACTCTCTGCTCTTCTAATGAGCAGTCCAGCCCCAGTACAAGTTTGTTTTTCACATGCTTATGGGTGTGTATACCTGCTCCAACAGGTTTCTCTCTCTCTCTCTCTCTCTCTCTCTCTCTCTCTCTCTCTCCCGCTCTCTCTCCCGCTCTCTCTCTCGCTCTCTCTCTCGCTCTCTCTCTCGTGTGTTTACTTTCATTCCTCATCTGCGCAGACTTGTACTCATTACCTCCCGATGATTGTATAGTAGTACATTTTTCCAGACTAATTGTTGTTGGCAGTTGTTTAGCCCTATAGTAGGTGTTGTGAGAGCATACCGGTATCTATGGCAGGAATGTTCAACTAAAAATTTTAAACTCCAGGGGAACTTGGGGTACAAGGCAGGGGTGTAGACGGGGTGCCAACCCATCACAGGGCACAATCACAGGGCACAATCACACACATGTCGATGTCAGTCAGCCTACAATGTATGTCTTTGGACTGAGGGAGGAAAACCCTTAAGCACAGGAAGAACATGCAAACTCCACAGACATAGGATGGTGGCAGGATTCGAACCCCCAGTCCCAGAGGTGCGACTCAAACATGCTAACAACTAAAGCCTCTTGTATACTTGTTTTTTTTTTTTACGCGTATGCATGACCTTTCAAAGTATACTCCATTTGACATACACAGGCGGTCTACGCATGTGCATTACGACAAGTTGCACTACCTCTCCTGGCCTAGAGTCAGTACAGAGCAGTAAAGGACTAAAGGACGACAACGACGAAGAATCACAACAACACGAAGAACAATGCTCAGGCGGTCTCTCGCCATGATTAGCACCCAAATACAAATTCTTATACACTTTAAGGCTAGAATTATACAAACGTGGGTACTTTCTAAACTGCACTTGTTTCTGTCTCTTCCGCTTATTCCGTTTTTTTCTTCAACTACCTTGACAATTAACAGCTGTGGGTCTCTGTTGCCATCTTGTGGAACAATTAACTAGTGAAAAAGGATTAAATGCACATGTCCGACCTATATGCCATATGCTTCACTTTTTCCGTGTGTACTCTGCTGATGACGAAATGTGTACCGTACGCTGTTCCTAGCTTACCCGTAAAACGTCAAGCATACTTTCTAAATAAGCCACCATGACCCGATAATAAGAATCACGTGGGGCAAACAACACAGGGTGGAGGTGGGAACTGAGCCCCCAACCCCAGAGGTGTGAGGCAAACGAGCCGTTTATGCCACTGCCATCACAACACACATCAAGCTTGCATCAAGCTCAGCACACAGGCGTTGATTTAACCCGCATTTTAGACCGTGATCAAGCCAGCTGCAGTATAAACTGGAGTGCACGTATATACGGCGGTTCACAGGGACTGTTTTCGGCTGGCAATACTACGGATTTGCTATGAATTCTGGATAGTGTGAAAATGTAAAATGACTTTTTTTTTTTTACATAAAGGTGTATGTACTGGCAAATATTTCTCAGGTCTGAGAAAAGGTTTCTCGGAAAGCAATAGTGCTTCAAGGAGAGGAGCCATGTTGTGTGATGATCTCAGTAACAAGATGTGTGTGTGTGTGTGTGTGTGTGTGTGTGTACTAAGCTTTCATTGATTCTCAGAATTCTCTTACAGTCACCTGTTCTTGCTGCCTTGAAAAAGGTGTCTAAATAAATGTCATTTACTATACACTTCTTTCATAGGTCTGCCAACTTTTACACGTTTCTTTCATAGGAACTTCACATTTTAACATGCTGCTGTATGCTGCTATTAGTTATCATTCAAAAATATGCAGTCTTCTTTCCCCTCCCTCCCCAATAAAATGCTAATCAACATACGACTCTACAAAGATCGACAGTCGCACCGGTGTTTTGAACTCTGATAACCACCAGGAAAGCAGTAGCAACAGCTGCCAAGAAAGTAGTAGCTCAACACCCATCCCTGCCCCTCCCCCTCCCCCTCCCCATATATACGTGCGCTACAGTTTCTACCTTATTTAGGTGATTTGTGGAAAGACACTATCGAGTTGAGTAGAAGAGCCTAGACACTATAACATTGATGCAGCTGGTTTCTTATTCGGTCATTGCTGGTTCTATTCAGTCACTCCAGGATATTGCGATCAAAGAAATTAATCAAAATCAAGAAAACGCTGCAGTATTTAGAGGAGCTTTCAATCTTTCAAAATTACCACAGATGTGGGCGTCATCACAACATGAGTTGTGACATCATCACAACTCGCATTCAGCCAAAGCCCAAACATGAGTACAGCTAAAAGGTCTCATTTACCAACAAACATCCCTGTGAAAGACAGTGCAAAACAATTTTCTTGCAATTGCAATTTCACCAATTTAAATATTTTTGGCCACAACAATCAGGAAAACCCTGTATGGACTGATTTATGTAGTTTGCCTTTTATCATTTTTAGTTGAACATTCCTGCCATAGATATGGGTTTGTTCTCCAAGTCACAACACCTACTATAGGGCTACAACACATTGCTTCGAATTATTGTCTGCTATAAATGTATATTTTATCCATATGAAAATTGATCACGTATTAAACGTTCATTGTGTCAGCTGGATCGGAGACGCACACAAACCCTCGGGATCTGTTGTTAATTTTCCGCAGACAGAGTCGAGGCAATTCGGGGTTGTTTGGCTGTTTGTGGTTTTGCTTTTGTTTCAGACAAGCTCAGTCCCAGCTCCACTTTGGGCCAAAGGACAGGAGCTCACATGACTGTTGTAAACACATCGAAAGAAAACATCCGTGGTTGTATGGATAACGGTAGTTCAGGGACAAAACGTACTTCTGTGCTGTGCTTCTTTAGTTCAAACTGACGGTGAACTAGACTGAAATATGGCCCGCTCCTCTGAGGAGACTGAGCTCATGCTGAAGAATCATTTAAGGCTTCTTTTTTTTCTGTCCCCGCCCCCCCCCCCCCAAATTCCTGTCTATAAAATCCATATTTGGAAATTCCTGTATATTTGAAATAACGTTTTGAGCGCTTGGCAGACCCACGTCAGCAGTCGCCTCTTGATGTCTCTTACGTGGGCAATCTTCAAAGGTGTGATTAATTTCACACATGCATGTTGATCTGAATTGCAAAATGAACCTTCAGGCTGAAGCATATCCTCCAGATTCTAATTTCTTGCTGCATATTAAAAAAGATGACACATCGGGGGGCCTCCTACGTACTAAATCATCAGACCTCAGTGCATCCGTGTCCATGGAGCCTGTAGCCGAAGCCAAACAACCGATTTAGGGGGTTTTGGCACTACTTTTTACAAGCTATTAACTAAAGATCCTATGTAGATATGATGTAAGCCATAATCAGGCATCTTGTACAGTAGGAATGTCTTAATTATCAAACAGGGAGGTGTTTACGAATCAGCCTACTGGGTCTGATTTTGTTTTAGTAGCAGGTGGTTTTTTTGTTTTTGTTTTCGTGACATGAGTTAGGTCAAAGGCTTCCAAAACTGACCTCGCGGTCGTAAGTGACCTAAGGTCGCTTCACCACATCGGAGTCCAGTTGTCCTGGATTTCTAGATTGTATATGTAGATGAGCTAAACAATAATGAGTTTTTCTATCTAACCAATATTAGCCTTAAACTCTAGATCAGTATCGGAACAGGCTGAATATATTGTGGATGTTAGGGGTGTAACGGTATACTCTGCTCACAGTTCAATTCGATTCTCAGAATATTTGGAACAAAATTTGATTGAAAATTATGATTTATGATTTAATTTCTAAATTATGAAAAAAAAAATGCAAAAAGATTTCTGATTTATAAAATTAAATAAATCAGAAATTAGTATGAACAGAGGTTTTAATATTGTAAATAAAATGTACTGCTACTCACCATATCTTTAAAAATAAAAAAAAAAATAAAAGAAAATAAATTTGATAAATTCTTGTATAATGTGTCTGACCCCGGGGAAAATGAATGATATAGAGCTCCGCCAGCTCTCCACGAAATAACGAGATCACATGACCCGCGTACACTCGGTATATTTTTCTTACGTTCATGGTACCTTGTAAGTGGCCATTTGCGAGTTGTAATATCATTTCCCACCTCGGCACGTTCAGCGTAGAAAAAGTGGATTAAACAAATGGCCGCATCTATAAAAGCGTATATATTTTTTTGTTGAGCACATAAAGCTCATAAAGAGCTAACATTTAACCTTTTCTCCTGAGTGCCTATTGGTACTGTTCTACAGTAGAGAACTTCAAATATTCATGCAACATTTTGGACTGAAATTGTAGTACAGCAGACAATAGCGCATAGCGTTAGCAGCAAGCTCACAAGCTAATGTTATTGATCACTCTAACGTTGATGATAATCTTCTCAAAACAGGTATTAGTATGGCCAGTGTTCTAGATTTAACCACGTACCGTGTCTGTATATTAATGGATCTAAAGCTAATACTGTTATAAACTAAGGATGGGCTTGAGTACTCAAGTACTCGTAAAAGACGTCAACGATCGATCATTAAAATGATGATTGTGCATTTTTCCGCTTTTGCTTTTACACGTTTCTATCAGCCATTAGAACAGCAGTGTGCGCATGCTACTCTAATTACAGTAACCGGGGTAAAAGCAGAGAGACACGCTTTCTCTGCAATAATTTATTGATTTTGGCCAGAGGGTCTTCATATTATGACAATACCACTTTTTTCCTGAGAAACCAATGAGTGCCGCCATGATGGAACTATTCCGTTGTACTGGTTTGCCTTGCCTTGCTATTCTATGCCAAATACTGGCTAGAGGAAACGAGCATGGCTCGTAGCATTGAAGTTAAAGTACCCCCCAGAGAAGGTTTATGTGTGCTCTTATCATGTTGTGGGCAGAAAGCCCTCTGAACTTCATCCCAATCCGGAGTTGTATCTTGGATATGAAAACAAAGTTGCCCTGTTTCTTGTACAAAACCTGGCCTATTTCATTGCTGTGCAGGTAATTATATGCTTCTATGCTTTTGTAATTCCGAAGTCCTTCGCCATCAACGCCTTCAGAGAAACCGAAGTAGTTAATTATATCAGTGTAGCTAACCTCGGGCCATAGCTTCATGTCATCTACCCAGTCATTAAACTTTGACTGGTGAGGCACTGTCAAAAGATGGTCATCGCAACACTCTAAAGCCATTTTCACAAGATTAACATCACATTATTAATACTAGGAACATGCGCTAATTTTATTGTAAACACCGGAGGCTGGAAATGTAAAACAGGCTTCCGGTATGAGCTGACAGAGACTTCTGCGTCCAGGAGAAAGGTGGATATGATACTTGCATTTTTATTATGCTGGGGGTTTTTTTGGTGCTTTTTTTTTTGTAACAAACAACATTATAAAAGCCTGCAATATTGAACAAGTGAGACACTGAAACACCAAAATGCATTGCAGAAGCAATAGACATCCGTGTTACATACAGTATATGAACATGTACAGCAACGTAGTTTTTCCGAGTACTCGAATAATTACCTTGAGTACTCGAGGAGATAAAACGACCAAAAGGCCCATCCCTATATAAACTAATTACACTGTGCACAGTGTGAGCGGCCATGTTGATTTGACGTCAGTCCGTAAAACAGCCAGGAAACTCGTAGTTGAGAAGCCTAGCCCAAGTTGATCAGATGAAATTTCAAGTTAAGGGGCGTTTTTGTGGCTTACAGATGTACTGTAGGCAGGCAAGTTCCCCGAGCGCAGGGTTTAACTCTCTGGGTTGTGCAGACTGGGACCTCAAACAGTGTAACTCCATTACATGCGTAATTAATAGAATGCTGATTTCCCGATCTGAATCACACATTTCCACATCGTCACATTTTTCCATGCATCATTACACTCCTAATGGACGTATTTACCTTATATGGTTGAAGTGGCACAAATCCGAAATTAGATTTTTTTTTTTGTGTGTTTATTTGCATACAGTGAGGGGGAAAAAAGTATTTGATCCCCTGCCGATTTTGTACGTTTGCCCACTGACAAAGAAATGATCAGTCTATAATTTTAATGGTAGATTTATTTGAACAGTGAGAGACAGAATAACAACAAGAAAATCCAGAAAAACGCATGTCAAAAATGTTATAAATTCATTTGCATTTTAATGAGGGAAATAAGTATTTGACCCCCTCTCAATCAGAAAGATTTCTGGCTCCCAGGTGTCTTTTATACAGGTAACGAGCTGAGATTAGGAGCACACTCTTAAAGGGAGTGCTCCTAATCTCAGCTTGTTACATGTATAAAAGACACCTGTCCACAGAAGCAATCAGTCAATCAGATTCCAAACTCTCCACCATGGCCAAGACCAAAGAGCTCTCCAAGGATGTCAGGGACAAGACTGTAGACCTACACAAGTCTGAAATGGACTACAAGACCATTGCCAAGCAGCTTGGTGAGAAGGTGACAACAGTTGGTGCAATTATTCGCAAATGGAAGAAACACAAAAGAACTGTCAATCTCCCTTGGCCTGGGGCTCCATGCAAGATCTCACCTCATGGAGTTGCAGTGATCATGAGAACAGTGAGGAATCAGCCCAGAACTACACGGGAGGATCTTGTCAATGATCTCAAGGCAGCTGGGACCATAGTCACCAAGAAAACAATTGGTAACACACTACGCTGTGAAGGACTGAAATCCTGCAGCGCCCGCAAGGTCCCCCTGCTCAAGAAAGCACATATACATGCCCGTCTGAAGTTTGCCAATGAACATCTGAATGATTCAGAGGACAACTGGGTGAAAGTGTTGTGGTCAGATGAGACCAAAATGGAGCGCTCTGCCATCAGCTCAACTCGCCGTGTTTGGAGGAGGAGGAGGAATGCTGCCTATGACCCCAAGAACACCATCCCCACCGTCAAACATGGAGGTGGAAACATTATGCTTTGGGGGTGTTTTTCTGCTAAGGGGACAGGACAACTTCACCGCATCAAAGGGACGATGGACGGGGCCATGTACCCTCAAATCTTGGGTGAGAACCTCCTACCCTCAGACAGGGCATTGAAAATGGGTCGTGGATGGGTATTCCAGCATGACGATGACCCAAAACACACGGCCAAGGCAACAAAGTAGTGGCTCAAGATGAAGCACATGAAGGTCCTGGAGTGACCTAGGCAGTCTCCAGACCTAAATCCCATAGAAAATCTGTGGAGTGAGCTGAAAGTTCGAGTTGCCAAACGTCAGCCTCGAAACCTTAATGACTTGGAGAAGATCTGCAAAGAGGAGTGGGACAAAATCCCTCCTGAGATTTGTGCAAACCTGGTGGCCAACTACAAGAAACGTCTGACCTCTGTGATTGCCAACAAGGGTTTTGCCACCAAGTACTAAGTCATGTTTTGCAAAGGGGTCAAATACTTATTTCCCTCATTAAAATGCAAATGAATTTATAAAATTTTTGACATGCGTTTTTCTGGATTTTGTTGTTGTTATTCTGTCTCTCACTGTTCAAATAAACCTACCATTAAAATTATAGAATGATCATTTCTTTGTCAGTGGGCAAACGTACAAAATCAGCAGGGGATCAAATACTTTTTTCCCTCACTGTATCAGTTCTGAGCAGTCCCAGACTGGATAAATAAAATACGTGACCAACAGTCGGGTTGTAGTTTATTATCCTTTTTACCATCAAACTCCCCTTTTCCAGTTTGAGTTACACTTCCCATCCTGTAGTTGATTATATTTCAATAAGAGCATATCCCAAAGTGTTTTTATACCAAAGCAAAGCATTCAGTTCACTGTTTTGTTAATTAAAGAGTGATCTGTCATACTTTTTTTTTATTACTTTATAGTTACATTCTGCAAAAAGAGTTAGCTAATACTTACATTATAACAAGTTGTTACCTTCACATGACTGAGAAACCACAAATTCAAAGTTCACAAAGTTCACAGTCCTGAAGACTTTCCTTGCTTCAGAATAGCTTTACCTCAAAGTGCGGATGTGGAGTATCCATCCTTAAATGTTAAACATTTCCTTACAGAAAGCTTACCCATAGCAACAGGTTTGTTTTTCCATTCTTAAATAACAACACTTTAAAAAAAAAATCCATCCATTTTTAGACATATGTGAGGGTCTCTCATACATGTTCATTTGAGTTACCATAGAAACGATAATGTATTAACACAAGCGCATTTATATAAACCAGTGATTTGCCTTGCAACTGGAACTGTTAGACCTGCTGTTCCAGAAAATTAATCATCACCTCAGCTTGGAGAATTTTCCAGCGTTGTGGTGTAATGTTTAATATCAGCACGTACCTATTCTGAGTGAATCTGTCTGTAAACTCCACACTGAAGTGTCGTAAAGTGGAGATAATGGTGGCTTGAGGGTGTAATTCAGACCTCGTTCCCAACTGAATGAGCTGAAAACTATACTCAATGGACTCTCTAGCTGTAAACAGGGCTCCTGTGGAAGCATTTAGTTAGTAATCTGCTCCTCAGCTCTTCTGAGGAAGCACACAGGTTATTTTAGGAGACTAATCTACTATATACCTCTTTCAAATATGTGTTTGCCCTGACCGGGACTTGGCCCGGTTGTGTTTTCTCGTGCATGTTAATTGCAGGAGGTGGGTCTGTACTTGGATGGTTTTGCAGCACACTGTTGGTCTAGTGTTCCATCTGAGAGAAACTGGCATCTCTGTAAGAAGCTCTAACTATTTTATAATGACTGCTGGTTGTTCTCCAAAACCCTGCTTGGTGAAAACTTCAAATTATGAAATGCTGTTTCTCCGGATCACAATAACACACTTTTATGATGGTTTATACTAGAGGTCGACCGATAGTGGATTTTACCGATAACCGATTAATCAACCGATAGTTTTTAAAAATTTATTCTGAATGAAAACATAACACTCAAAGTACAAAAAAAAACAGTACTGACTGTACCATGAAAATGTACTGTACTTTTTAAAAATGAACTAAATATAATTATTCATAAATATTAAAGTAATTAAAATATATACATCCAAACTGAACCAAAAGGTAACAGTCCAAATAATAAATAAACAATAGAGACATCCAAAATGAATAAAAATAAAACACTTCAAATAACACAACAAAATTTGTCAGTGAATTTGTTTTTATTTCAGTTTAAGAGGCCGCTCTCTGTACTGTATAAAGACAGCGGATCCTTCTCTCAACCGCTACCGCAACGGATGCAACCGGGAAAAACCACCGGTGTGGATTTTTGACGATAAATGATAGTTCCAGCGATCTGTTATTGTTGCCAATTAATCGGTAAACAACTATCAATTGGTTGACCTCTAGTTTATACCACAGATAAGTTGGATTATCAAATTTGATTGGTTAGAAAGTTTAATTAATTTTCATAACTGCCTAACAGTCAAAACTGACTGTAGTTTTAGGATGTAATTCAAATCATTGTTGAATATTTCTAGCACAGTCTGCAATGGCCTGCTAGCTTTCTGACTGTCAGGAAGATATTTTGGGACAGTCGGAGTCATGGTTGGTACAGAACATTGAGAAAGACCAGAATCTGTGCTACCCTAAGGCTGTATGTGCAGTGGTATTGACACATCAGTTTCCTGTGGAGCTTTGCTTAATCGCCATAGAAACTGTACTTTGGAAAATCTGTAACCTTGGCAGATTTCTGCCAGTGTTTTGCTTCTATCGTTATACCACCCATTTCCACACTAGAATTTTAGATCTTCCTTCCAATTGAGGTTGTTGTATTCTCTGGTTTTAGTAGCAGGTATAGTATAGGATTAGATTTGTGCCGTATATTGAAAGTAACTCTAGTATTGGGTGTAACTTTTCAAGAAACAAACAAAAATATACACAGTATTCTTTAACAGTCATGGTTATGAACACGCTGCCAGAGTTTTTATTTACGCCCCAATTTTATGTTCGTCATTCTGGTACAAATCTCACGTGTGGGTGGGGCTTAACAGCGCTTGACTCTCATTGGCTAGTGAGATTTGCATCGACAGCTCCCTGCCATGGAAGAAAAGACTTCAGTGTCACAAATTATAGTTCTAGTGTTTGTACTTTGTTGTAGAAGTGACTAGGGCTGCACGATAATGGCCAAAATGATGATCACGATTATTTTGATCAATATTGAGATCACGATTATTAATTGATTTTAGGGATAACATATTTTTATTGCACTTTCACATGTAAATAAACAGACCGCTGTTTTCACCTCCATGTTGTGCTACATTCCTGCTAATGTACAAATCTTTGCATCAAATTAGACTGGTCCTTAAAGTGCATCGTCTCGTAGAAGCAAATTATAAATAAAATTGTATCCAAAATATAGGATAAGTAAAAATAAAAATGCAGTCAACCAAATGAAAATATGCATCAAATATAACAATATGCAACCAAATGAAAACAATTCAGGGGTATGCAGAAAAGGTAATAACAGTGTTTACAGGAGGAGAGACACAGACAAATCACCCAATAGAGAGGTGCAGGGATTACGTCATTTTGTACCGGAACCCAGAAGTTATCATCATACCGGTTCCCTCGACAAAAACCCAATAGGATTTTCCCATAGACTTTTGGATTATCGCAAAAAAAATAAGCTCTGTGATCAACAAAAGTTTACAATGCTAACATGTTTTGTGCATCAAGATAATTACATAAATTCACACAACTTTTATGAAGTTTAAAGCCTAAATACAATCGCCAGTTATAAACAGCTAACCATCCATCCATCTTCTACCGCTTACTCCTTCTTCAGGGTCGCGGGGGAACCTGGAGCCAATCCCAGGGAGCATCGGGGTATAAACAGCTAACCGTATGCTATAAACGAACTACACCATGGTCGCTCGACTTCAACGTCACCATCACCGAGCTTCCGACAAACTTTTCCAAAATCGTTGTCGTCATCACCAACGTCGTCGTCCTCCTCCTCTGCTGACACTCAAGCTGTTGATCCAAATCTCACTAGCCAATGAGAGTAAAGTGCTGTTAAGCCAGTCCACACGTGAGATTTGTGCCAGAATGGCGAACGTAAACATGTGAAGCGTAAACAAAAACATTGAAAGCGTAAATGAAAACCCTGGCAGCGTGTTCATAAACCACGATTAATGAAAACGAAGCTTAGAAAACTGTTCACAGAGAAGTCTATGGCAGAGTCTATTGTAGTAGCATACTGATCCATTGGATCTGGATAATAGTCAGTGACAGTTGAGGTCATGATGAAATGGACAGAAGTACCCGGAGAAGATTTTTAAAGATGGTGGACCAGGAGCCTTTGTTGAAGCAAATCAAAGGCAACTACATGGACAAGGAGAAAAGCATTTCAGCTGCATTTTCCTAGCAGGTTGAACCAATCATGTGTGACCTTTACATTTGTTTTGCTATTGCCATATCCAAGTAACGTTGTGTTTTCATGCAAGTATGGGTTTAGCAAGTTACTTACTGGTCCAGTGTTAGGAAGTGTTCCTGCTGATCTGAAGATCGTTATTTTCCATTCTTCTAAAGGAGTGCCCTTTGGTCCCTAGTTTGCTTTCAGTAACAGCTGCAAGGGAAAAGGTGGTTGCTTTTCAGGCTGTTAAACAACATTAATTGAAATGCTTTAGGCCAAAATGGTGGATGGGATTCTGTTTTCTGAGCTGCTTTGAATTAGTTACAGAAATCTCATTTGACAAATTATCGTCGTGTTCCCGTTTTTGGTTTGAATACCATGCTGTTGTGTTGCTGTGCTGCGTTCCCAGCACAGAATTCTGAAACCGCTCATTACAAGGATAAAAGTTATTTTGCTTGAAAAACTGCTTTGTTCACATTCACTCTTTTCATTTACCATGTGCTTTCATCAGATATGAAAAGATTACTTTACACTTTGTAATTGACACTGACGGTAACAGTGACAACACCCCTGTCACCCTCATTAACTTCAACTTCACCAAGCTATTTTCCCTTTGGCGGAATCCACATTGCTAGACCATTTCAGCTATGCTAAAGATGATTGGATAATTCCTTTAAGGGCTAAGGAATCCTGTGCGTTCAAGTCCTCCTGGGAAGTTCGTATTAACGAGTTGGGAAGTCGTAATTACGACGTCAGGTGCATTCAAGTCACTTTGGTCAGACCAAGATGGTGGTGTACGCTCTCTTAATTAACTACAAAAAATGCAGCAAGATTTTTAAACTCTACTTGTAGAAAAGGAAGAACAAAGAATGCACCTCAGGTGTGTTTTGCTTTTTTATGTTTTTAATCAATTTATGAAGCAACTGTGAACTTACATATTCTATAGTAATTGTACAGTGCTATCATATTTTGTGCAGGACGTTAACTTGTTTTATTGTAAATAAAAATGCCTGAGAATAACTTCCTGTGAATACCAAACACATCATAACTGAAATCAGCTTCTGAGATGAGTGAACATTCAATTTCAACAAATTTACCGTCAACTACAGACGTTGCATCCATCGACTCCACCATGTTTTCTTACTGACACGCCCCCAACTCGGGAACTCTGACTCATAGAAAATCCTGAGTTTCCCCACTCGTAATTACCACTTTGTGGTAAAACCTAACATTAGGCTATTTATTTTATTGTTTAAACCTGTAACCAATGTCGCTAGCATGTTAACATTAGGCTAAGTATTAAACTGTGTAAACCTGTAGTCACGGTTGCTAGCAGGCTAACATTAAGCTAATTATGCTATTACAGTTGGAGGTCGTTTGAGTGATCGGTTTGCCGATTAATCAGCACCGATTACAGGTTGTTATTGGCACTGACTAATTTTGTAGCGTTACTTAAGTGGTTTTTATTCATTTTGTAGGCCTCTATTTTTATTTGTTATTTGGACTGTTACTTTTTGGTTTAGTTTGGATGTATATCTTTATTTACTTTAATATGTATTAAGAGTTAATATATATTAATATTTATATATTTATTTCATTTTAAAAAGTACGGTACATTTTCATGGTACAGTCAGTATTGTTTATTTTTGTAATAAAGTTCAACTTTATTTTATTTTTATTTGAGTGATAAATTTTCATTCAGTATCAGTTTTAAAAACTATCAGTTGATTAATCGGTTATCGGCAGGTACTGCCCAACCTAGGTATCGGTAAAATCCACTCGACCTCTAGTATAAACCATCATAAAAGTGTGTTATTGTAATCTGGAGAAACAGCATTTCATAGTCTGAAGGTTTCACCAAGCAGGTTTAAACCCTCTAATTAAAGCCATTAAATTGGGTGTATGAGAAACACAAGAAATATATGTAAATAAAAATCTAAAATAAAATCTGAATCATTAAAGCTCTCGTTTTAAATTGTAATCTTGCCACTTTGTGTTTTGTACCACTCCACAACAAAGGGAAAAAAAGTTAATTCAATAACTTCTTTGTAAATGGTGGTCATCATTTTCAGTTCATTTATTTTTCCAGTTTTTAAAACATTTTTTAGTTCACTTTACCTTTTCTTAAAGCCTACAATCCCTTAAAACTCCAAGAACCTGAAGATTGCATAAAATCAGGCGTTCTGTTCAAAATAGCTACCAGCCTGTGAGGTATTCAAGTCCGACTCATTTCTGCTCTCGACCTTACTCACACTCGCACACAACCACCTCATGTCTGCAGTCGATCAACTCTCCCCCTATGCCATGTTGCTTTTGGAACAAGACCCTTTTCCCTTTCCACACAGGCAAGCGCTGTGTATCCACACCTGACCTCCTCATGTCTCTCCAAAAACGTACACAGAAACCTCACACACCGCGCCGACCGTTTAGAGACGTCAGATGGCATGTGGATGTGACGCATGCACGTAAATAAGCACCTGCTGTAACAAACAACTGCATTTTAGTATTTCATTACAAACAGTTTCAGTTGAAGGGACTCATTAGGATGAGAAGTTACCCAAACATATGGGGCAGATTCTGTGCTGTGCATTTCTCCAAACGCAATCTCAATAGCAGAAGTGTGTTTAGGGTTCTGTCATAAACCCAATGTACAACGTTTTTCGTTTGCCTCCCCTGCACTTTAACTTATTTACATTTTACTCATCACAGCAATTTTTATTAGTCTGGACGTTTCAGGCTGGTGGATCTGCTGTAATTTACACTGCAGTAAAGAACCTTGTCACTAAAAACATGCCTACAATGAACATTACCACATTTACAGAAGTTATGATTATGTACTATCACATCGATGTTGAATTCTCAAATCTGATTGGTCAGAATGTGTTTGAATAGTTTCAACTGCAAAGCAAGTAACAGATTTATATTAATGTGCTTGCTCTAATGTGTTATCGTTTTCTGTTGTAACAGCTACCACGGGGACTTGTAATGGCGGACACTCTATAATCTAATCCTAATAATAAATTGATTTTTTTTTTTTTTTAAGTGCTCTTATTTTACAAAGAAAAATGAATAATTGTTGATATGGTAACATTTTCTGTGAGTAAATGTTTAGTTAACATTTGTGGAAGGAATCTCTAGTGTCGCTGCTTTGTCAAAGTTAGAGATAAAGCTGTTGCTTTCTATTTATTTTTCCGTTGTTTTATGAATATGGGATGCGCTATCGCTAAAAAAAGTCTTATTGGTCCTTCGTTGGTTGGGGGGGGGGTAACATTCCTGTCTGTTTGTTGTCATCTAGAGGAACTGGTTTGGTTCTTGTGTTGGTTCTGTTTTAGACTGTATAATCAGTAATGAGCTTGAAGAACCTCAGACATTGCTCCTGAAAGCCAGACTTCAAGATGTAAAAGCACACTTATTGAAATGTGTTCTAAGAGCAGAAATTATCATGATTGGTTTGTTCAGGTAACCAAAATAGAAAGGAGATTGATGAAATCTCTGCATATAGATACAAATTTCAGATGTACTATTTTTCTTGCTGACAACAACGTCAGGACTTTTTCCCTGATTTTCTCTCCAATTTGTTCGCTTGCTAATTCCCTACCTAATTTCCGTTTCTCCCTTATCATGCCACGGCTACCAACCAGGGAGGGTGTAGGCTAACGTGTGCTTTCATTCGAGACATATGAAGCCAGACAACCATATCTTTACAAACTGCTGCTCATGCTGCATCACAGGGCAGCGTAACACACTCGGCTCTCCGCCCTCTTCTGCATACATGAGCTCACTGATTCCTCACTTGGCTGTGATTGACAGGGATGAGAGTTTATGTCATCCCTCCCACGCAGAGAGCATGGCCAATTTTCTTCCTCTGGCTTCTGGCCATGGACGGCTGTGGCGATGTCTGGATTCAATCTCATCCAATCTCCCGGCTATAGCGAGAACACTTTGTCTTTCCCCTTCAAGAGTCCCAAAATCAACCTATTCACCTTTCCTTACAGAACACATACATGTGCAGGCCTGTGTCAGTAAACAAACTAAATGTGTTTGAACTAAAAGTTCTGCTGTCAGTACATTCATTTATTCATCTTCAGTAAACACTTTATCCTGGCCAGGTTTGCACTGGATCCGGAGCCTTTCCTGGGAACACTGTATGTGAGGCAGGAATACAGCCTAGATGGGGCTTCATGACATTCATACACTGATTTACATTTATGGGCAATTTAGAGTCTCCAGTGTACCTTCTGAAATGTTTTTGGAAGGTGGGAGGGAAAACAAGAGCACGGAGGAAGCCCGGGAGCACGGAGGAAGCCCGGGAGCACGGAGGAAGCCCGGGAGCACGGAGGAAGCCCGGGAGCACGGAGGAAGCCCGGGAGCACGGAGGAAGCCCGGGAGCACGGAGGAAGCCCGGGAGCACGGAGGAAGCCCGGGAGCACGGAGGAAGCCCGGGAGCACGGAGGAAGCCCGGGAGCACGGAGGAAGCCCGGGAGCACGGAGGAAGCCCGGGAGCACGGAGGAAGCCCGGGAGCACGGAGGAAGCCCGGAGGAAGCCCGGGAGCACGGAGGAAGCCCGGAGGAAGCCCGGGAGCACGGAGGAAGCCCGGAGGAAGCCCGGGAGCACGGAGGAAGCCCGGAGGAAGCCCGGGAGCACGGAGGAAGCCCGGAGGAAGCCCGGGAGCACGGAGGAAGCCCGGAGGAAGCCCGGGAGCACGGAGGAAGCCCGGAGGAAGCCCGGGAGCACGGAGGAAGCCCGGAGGAAGCCCGGGAGCACGGAGGAAGCCCGGAGGAAGCCCGGGAGCACGGAGGAAGCCCGGAGGAAGCCCGGGAGCACGGAGGAAGCCCGGAGGAAGCCCGGGAGCACGGAGGAAGCCCGGAGGAAGCCCGGGAGCACGGAGGAAGCCCGGAGGAAGCCCGGGAGCACGGAGGAAGCCCGGAGGAAGCCCGGGAGCACGGAGGAAGCCCGGAGGAAGCCCGGGAGCACGGAGGAAGCCCGGAGGAAGCCCGGGAGCACGGAGGAAGCCCAAGAGCACGGAGGAAATCTACACAGACAGTAACCTTAGCTCAGGATAGGTCAGAATTAACAAAATGAAAGTTTGATCTTCAGATATCAAATGCCACTGACTTGAACCTGATAGTTCTGTCTGAGCAGCAGTGCTATAATCAGTGAGGGAATTTCTTCCTTGTGGTTTTGCCTTGTTTCTCATAGTGTCTCTGCTCCTGTCCCAGAGATGATGGCGTGCCTGTGTCTGCTTTAAACCTTTCCCCTCTAAGGCAAGCCTGTCAGAGATATTCTCATGGGAAGCGCGTGGGTTTGCACCACGTCACTGTGCTATATCTGCTTCTGAATTCACCCGTGTTTTCTCTTTTTCCTCTTTCTCATGTATCTCCATCTTTTTTTTTTTCACTGTCTGGAGTTCTCTGCCTATTCAAAGTGAAGGTATTCTCTAATCTGCATGCTGGTCCTCCTCCTCCTCCTACAGCTATTAGTGCGAGTCTGTGATCAAATAGCTATTTAAAGGCATCTATTGTGAACATTTGTGTTATTGCAGTAGATTCTTCTGCTGCATTTCCTGTGGGATTTTTTTTATCAGCTTTTATATGTATTAGATAGCAAATGAGCTGTTTTTCTCTGAGGAACATTGAGAGGGACTTAAAGAGGAATTTAAAGATTCTCCCAGATTCTTCACCACTGAAATGTGCACAGTGTTGAGAGAGGCTGTCAGAGAGAGACAGAGAGAAAGGCAGATAGACAGACAGACAGGCAGAAAGGGAGAGAAAGACAGAGTGACCGACAGGATGAGAGAGAGAGAGTGTGGCAGAAAGGGAGGGAAGAGAGAGAGAGAGAGACGGGCAGAATGACACAGTGAGAGAAGGACAGGATGTCAGACGGGTAGAAACAAACAAGAAGATGGAGTCAGAGAAAGACAGAAAATGAGACAGGTAAATGGAGAGAGATAGTTCGGCAGAGAGAAAGAGAAACAGGCAGAAGCACATATGGAGGCAGACAGTGAGAAACAGACAGAACGATAGAGAGATAGAGGCAGAGAGAGAGAGACAGAACACTGAGCAGCAGTATTATTGAGGTCATCTAAACTCATCTTGGATCACCAGTGGAGATGCAAATGATTTAACGGGTAATTTCCTCAGAGGAAACTTTGGGGAATTTGATCAGGGGAAATTTATGTGTCCACGGCATGATTTGCACTGTGTGTGTGTGTGTGTGTGTGTGTGTGTGTGTGTGTGTGTGTGTGTGTGTGTGTGCACGTCTGAGGAATCAATGCTGGTGTCTTTCTATTGGTTCTGTGCCACACACGTAAGGCGGTGTGTTAACACTCACTGGTGTACTGCTTTCTCCCCACTGACCAGACATTCATCTTCCCAGCAGAATAACTCGCGTCGTATAAAACGTAAGCTGTACATGGAAGCATTTTTGTGTTGCCCCAATGTTATTTTACAACAGAAACATTAAAGAAAATGTCATTTTTAGAGCCTTCCGCTGCCTGCAGAGCAAATCATCATGCAGTGAAAACATTGAGAATCCTTCCCATTTCTCTCCAAATGAACCCATCGATCTTCTGATGCTGCTCATGCCTCATGAGTTGTCTCTGTAAAAGAGAAGAGGCAAAGCCGAGCCGCTCTGTTCTGGCAGGAGCCAGAGCTGATTTTTAGAAGAATATAGAAAAGACACAACTAGCCACGTGGTGGTTTGCTTGCTTTTAAAAAAAAAAGTTATTTAATAAAGAAAAATAGTTTTAAATATTACTCTAAACAGATAAAAGAAAAAAGAAAAGAAAGTATGACATTGTGGCGTATTTAACCCTTTCTCGCAGTGCACTGGTGTATTCGACTTACCGGACAGTTCTAATCCGTATAAACAAATGAATTATTTTCAAGTCTGTTTATAAGATGAGTCCAGATATTGTTGGGTTTCTGTGTGTAGAGTATCGTGACTCTGTGGCCCTGTTTACACGAGAACGATCCTTGTCCGCACTGGTGTTTCCGCCATGTTTCAGAAACGATCTCCATCCACACTGCATGACCGAAAACGCAGGTCACATGACCATTCATGCACACTGGGCATGCACATACAAGTGTAAACAGGAAGTTGGTTGCTAGTCCAAACTGGCGTTCCATGTAGAGCTTACGCCGCTTGAAAAGGGAATTTTTTGCGATTGCTCTAATCATAGCTCGTGTCTTGTGCATGTAGGCAGTTGCAGTTTTATAAAATACAGAATTTAACTGCACAGTGGCTGCTAAGAATGACGACAAAGCCAGCAAAGCTTGCGGTTCAGTCTCCGTATTGTTGTATATACGACCAAGGTAGTGTAATGGTCATATGGTAGGGGCTTGACGAATCAGGGAAGGATACGCAATGGTCCAGAAGGCCCCAATCAAGGGGCGAATGTGGGCGAAGCCACACCTTCGTTTACACTGAAATGTGAGCATGGAGTTTTCAAACTAACACGGTGTCTTCAGCGTTTCCAAAAACGCTGGAGTAGTGTAGACGACGGGCGTAACTGTAGCGAAAGCTATGCGTTTTAAAACGAAAACACACTCGTGTAAACAGGGCTTGTATGTAGCTGCTGGTGAGCAGGGCTATTAGAAACCAGGAGGGATGTGAGCCCCCTGCTGGGCAAACAATTCACACTTCTCCACATTAACATTGGTACAGAGATTAAACAGACAATACAACTAAAGCTTTTTTTGATAGTGAAACACTGTATACGACAGCCACAATAAAATTCTAACGTTTAAACTTAGTAGACTAGGTCAAAATAAGAAATCCTTATGAAAAACTGCAAATTTAAATGAGTTTCCCGGTCGTGTAGGAAGACCTTCCACAAACACGTCTACGAAAGACCAGCAAAAAGTCAGTGCATTTTCTGACACATCCTTGTGAAAGCAGCTATAGACATGTTTTCTGACTTTGAGCTTGTGGTGTATAATGCATGTAATAGATTTTTTCCCCCTTGAAATAGACTTTATGATGGTGTGTATTATAGTGCAGTGCAACTTATAACCCACAGCAATAACCCCAAAAATAAACGACTGGTCTGGATGCTGTAATATTTTCTTTTTTTTTTATTTGTTTTGTAAAAGTATATGTGCATATATACATTTATATTTCTGTGCTGCAGTAGGAATTGTCTTATTTCAAGTGGTAATAGTTTTTTGTGCTTCTTTGCATACAGCATCTTTTTATAGAGCGGCACAGAGGCATTAATGTGAGAGCTCGAGTGGATATTCATCATTTGGGTTACCCAGTTTCCTCTGCATCTAGGCCACACTGCCTCCATCCTGGAGGTTCCCTTTTAAATGCCTCCTGTGTGTGTGTGCGCATGCTTGGGCATGCTTGTCAGCTTGAGATGGCTGTCTACAACGCATCATGAGCCGACTTTTCATATCAGGTTTGCTTGGGTTTGGACATCCTTTCTCATGTCAATTGCTTAAGCTGGGGAGCTTAAGCAATTGACGCTTGTATTGCTCGTGTTATCGCGGTCCATCGTGCATCTTGTATCTTTTTGTACACTTTTTATGGCCACAAGCTTCAGAACCTTGTAGGTTGTAATCTCTGCATTTCAGTGTGTATGCAATTCCATGGGGGGGGGGACTTTTGAACACTGTGTCCCTGTTCACACCTGGTGCTTAACATCCATCTCGAGTGATCCCATCACAAGCAGAATTTAAATGGTCTGCACTTATATAGCGCTTTTTTAACCTTAGTGGTTCCAAAACGCTTTAGACTGTTTCACACTATTCACACTCACACTCACACACCAGTGGTAGCAGAGCTGCCGTGCAAGGCATCGGGAGCAACTTGGTGTTCATTGTCTTGCTCAAGGACAGTTCGACATATGGAGTCATCATGTGGCCCGGGAATCAAACCGCCAACCCTACGGTTAGTGGACGACCCACACTACCACCTGAGCCACAGCCGCTCATTCGGAGCCACACACGGAGCCATTTACACCTGGCATTTTTAATGCATCTCCACTGACTAGGAATGAGTGCTATCTTATCGTTTGTGATATACCGGTAGAAATTCTCCCCACAATAAGAATTAGTCTTCCTGCGATAATAACGATAAAGTCTAGTTAATGACGTATGTGTGCGCGATGGTATGCGACCCATTCGCAGCTCACGTGCAGAGCGAAAACAAGTCTGGCGGAAGACGGACGTGAAGCTGACGAGGAGTTTATCGCTAAACGAGGAGCTACTGTACCTCTGCAATCTGGAACTGGTTTGCTTACAGAAAATCGGTTTTGCTTTTAGATCAATGTTTGTGTTTCTGAGACTCTCAAGATCACAGCAATCACTTGTAGCCAAAAACAGTGGTTAATGGTACTAGACTTATATCGTCACTGATACCATTATCGCAATAAATACCAGAAAATATTGTGATATAGTTTTAAGTCCATATCACCCAACCCTACCACTGACTACTTGTCATTTTTGCTGGAGGAAGGGTGTCACTGGCATTTATTATGTCAGTCATTTGTTTTTAGGCAGAAATGTCCCTCGAATCTTATCTCCTGTATCTGTATGGGCTGTTTCAGATGTTTCGATCATGTTGGTCTGCTTACGAAGCCTATAAATGCATGAGAAATGAGATGACGAAAGAAGCAACGAAAAGCAGCTGCTTTCGTCTCTGCTGTTATAGCATCACCGTTATCCATTAGCCAAGTGGTGGAGAACGCTACCAATGATTTACGTAATGATTACATAGCCATCGTTTAGGCATGTCCTTTTTTGCTGTCCAGGACCCATCGAGACGCTTTCACACAGGACACATGTTAATGCAAGGATAGTCACTGGACTAACAGTTTATGCCATCCTGTTTTTAAAAGTTTGAGTTTTGATTGATACAGATAGTGGTGAGTAAATCAGATAACCTCGCATGTGTGCTGAAAGGGTTCTGAATGTGTGCAGTTGGTCGTCTGCCATGTCGGTCACCTTCTGGGAAGTAGGTGGTTCTTGGCTGTGTTTATTGATGAAGCGTAACAGAAGTCTGGCTTGTGAGACTAGGCCTCATCTAACATACTTATAATAACAATAATAATGATAATAAGTAAAAATTATCTTTAATAAGTAAGAAGACCATTATAATGATTTTTGCTGAATATTTCAAATACAAATAATGACCACAGTGATTCAGCCATTTTGTGAATACTGCACAGCCCTTTATCATTTCAAATGATTAAACAGCTGCATTGTACATATACAGCAGGGGAAATAAGTACTGCATGCGTCAACATTTTTTTCAGTAAATTTATTTCCAATGACGCTGTTCACATGAAATTTTCACCAGACTTTGGTATTAGAAGAACGGGCCAAAATCACACCTGAATACTGCGGCTAATTAATTTCTTCATACACGAAGTGTCTTGAAGCCATTGTAAACAAAGGCTTCTCCACTAAGTATTGAATAAATTTCACTTAGCGTGTACAATACTGTTTTTCCTGTGTCATTCCACTTTATTACACATAACTTCATTTATGGACTTTAATGTTTGCATTTCTTTATATATGTGGATTTCTGGAGTTAATCCTGATGTGAAAATTTAATGTGAATATGCTTCATTGGAAATATATTTACTGAAAAAAAAAATATTGATGCGTTCAATACTCATTTCCCCCCACTGTAAGCCTGTATTCTTTACATTTATTAGTCTATGAAGGGTGCACGGTGGCTTAGTCGTTAGCACGTTTGCCTCACACCTCCAGGGTCGGAGGTTCGATTTACACCGTGTGCAGAGTTTGCATGTTCTCCCCGTGCTGTGGGGGTTTCCTCCGGGTACTCCGGTTTCCTCCCCCAAAATGTCCAAAGACATGCATGGTAGGTTGATTGGCATGTCCAAAGTGTCCATAGTGTATGAATGTGTGTGAATGTGTATGTGATTGTGCCCTCCGATGGATTGGCACCCTGTCCAGGGTGTACCGCGTCTTGTGCCCTATGCTCCCTGGGATAGGCTCCAGGTTTCCCCGTGACCCTGAAAAGGATAAGCGGTATAGAAGATGGATGGATGGATGGATAGTCTGTGAATGAAGATAGTAAGTCCCATTAATACTATCATTAAAATTAAAGGTATGAATAAAATTAGATTATGAATAAATAAATGCATAGGTGATTATATTTGAATATTAATTGAGAGTTCATAATTTAATAATTAATTAAGCGACATTAGCTAAATTTGGCTAAGCTCATCAATAATGCAGCTGATTATATTTAATTAAATAAGAAAAAAATGTGATCATGATTAAATTATATTAATTGTGCAGCCCTAATGGGATGAGTATTATTCGCGTTCAGTGCTGTGAGTGTATCATACGAGCAAAGTAGAGGAAGATCATCGTGTTTGAATCTCATTCATCAAGTGTAACACATTATAACTAAACTGGAAGGAAGCTAGAGGGAGAGAGACATTTTTTATGGATACATTATACGCACAGCATCCTCTTTAAGAGAAATACCTGTACAGCTGCATACAGGAAACCTCAGAATGGGGTAAAATGTGATCTCGATTACTTTGACCATGACTTGGTTGTTTGCCTAAACTGCACCTGGTCTTTCTAAAAGTCTTCAGCTGTGCAGTTTGGCTGAGCTCACCTGTGACCACAGTAGCCTGAGATTCTTGTTCTTAGCAGACATTGTAATCGTCTGCTTTATGAGATGCTTATCTGCTCAACACTGTTGCAAAGAGTGGTTGAGTTAATGTAGTCTTTCTGTAAGCTTCCTGTCTGGCCAATCTTCTCTGACCTCTCTCACCAACACCACATGTTCCACATGTAGAGTCGCTGCTGCTCATTGGAGGTTTTTTGTTTTTCGCACCATTCTGTGTAAACTCTAGAGACTGCTGTGCTTCAAATACTCAACCCAGCCTACCTGGCACCAAGATGTCATAGCATGATCAAAATGAATAAGACCGTCCACATCACCTCGGGCACCTCGAAGCTCTTGATCTGTATCTGCATGGGTTTATACATTGGCTGATTGCAAAATTACATGAATAAGCAGGTATACAGATGTTCCTTTTTAAGTTGCCAGTGAGAGTATATGCATATACTTATCCAGTAGTATAATTTGTTATGGTAAAGCAGTTATTCATTAATACCTCAGCCATTTGAATTGGCTTTTATCTCAGTGACTATGTTTACATGGACAGCAGTAATGCAATTATTGACCTTACTCTGATTAAGATAATAATGTGATTAAGGTGTTTACATGAGTCGCTTTTAGAATACTCCTGTCATGTTCCCAGTTTTACATGTTATAGAACATAATTAGATTATCAGCCCGCATCATTACGTCACTGCGCAATGCCGTCCGACGTTCCCTCCAGAATTTCACGTATCAGCATACAGTTCGTCTTCGTTATGCTACCGTATATAGTTTTGGGTGTTTTTATTACATTTTTTTTACGAACGCTTCAAGTGCAGTTAATTATTTGTCGTGCTATACGTGCTAATAGACAACTGCTTGAAGCCGTTGGTGTGTCCCAAACCACGTACTTACCGTCTATATAGTAGCCGAGATACATGTATTTTTCCCCACTACAGGCCTATAGTAGGCAAATATGCGGTTTGGGACACAGCCGAACTCTCTTGTTTGCCGTAAAATGTTGAGAACTGTCGTGCGTGATCGTGTCCTGTCGCAAAATGCGGTGAAAACTCTCACACGACGTTAATAATGTTATTAAGGTGTTCACATGTCTGTAATACACTTCGATAATGCGACTAAAACAGGAGTACTCCACCTGGCTTAATTCACTTAAAGCTTAATTCGAGTATGACCTTAATTAGATTAAGGTAATTAAAAATTGCTGTTTACATGGTAGTTTCTTAATCAAAGTATGGTCTTAATTGGGTTGAAAAGTGGATTATTGTTCTTCATGTAAATGCAGCTATTGTCTACTGAGCAACTCTTCCACTCTTATAGTGAAAGGAGTAGCTGATGAACAGTGCACATATAGGGCAGTGAAAATGATGTAATGTAAAATATATGGATTTAAATGAAGGCTGTCTGAGAAACCCAGTGGTGCGCCATGAATGAATAAATGGATTGTTTGAGTTTCTTATAGTTTTACACTTCATTTATTGTGGCATGTATTCAGCAGAGCTGTTTCAACTTCTACAGTGTAAGAGAATCATATTGCAGTTGCTTGCAAATAACAGTCCATTTATTAATCTTCCGGTCTTCTTTTCTGTCATTGTCAAATAAGCTTTACAGATCTTTATTGGAAAGGGTTTAAATGTTTTTCATGCTTGTTCAGTGAACCATAAACACTTATTGCACATGCACCTGTGGAACAGTTTACAGGCGGTAGGCAATTAAGGTCACAGTTACAATAACTTTGGACACTAAAGAGACCTTTCTACTGACTCTGAGAAATACCAGAAGATGTCTAGGGTTCCTGCTCACCTGCGTGAACTTGCCGTAGGCCTGCTGCAGGGAGGCATGAGGACTGCAGATGTGGGCAGAGCAATAAACTGCAATGTCTGTAATGTAAGATGCCTAAGACAGTGCTACAGGGAGACAGGAAGGACAGCTGATCATCCTTGCAGTGGAAAATTACATGTAACCATGTGTCGTCATTTCCTGTTCCTAGTCACCCACGTGTACTTAATAAAATATATATGGGAATATACTTCAAATATATTTTTCTCATATGAATTCATAGGGGTAATAATAATAATAATAATAATAATAATAATAATAATAATTGTTGCACACCTATATTTAAAGACCTATATTTTTTTATAAACCTGTGTTCTGTTTGCAATTGTTTGATATCCATGAGAGCAGAATATTTTTGTGAATATCAAAAGGTTAAACAATAAAGACAATTTTTCACCGCCTTCTTTTTTTTAAATTCGGATAAACTCACTTACATGGCAAATATCAACTTAATACTAACCAAAAAATAAAATACTGACTCTTTATATGTAAATAGTTCCGGTTCTTAAAAAAAATATATATTTTTTCCATTTTTTTCACAAGGTTGAATTTCTCTCTCCCCCCAAGGAATATATGGGAAAAAATTAAATATACACAGTTGTTTCATTTAGCTGTGGTCATAGATAACACATAATCAGTCAGTCGTGAGATAACTGTCTGATCATTAATTAACACTAAACATCCCTATTCCTGCCCAAATATGCCATTTTACTTGGGAACACATACCTTTGCAGGGGAAAATCCATGATTTCCAGTCTAACAACAATCTGACAATAAAAAAATTATCCTATTTAATTTTTGACATCATCTTCATCAGTTATGTCGACTGATCATAGCAGCCATAGACAATTCACTACAGTATATAAATGCTCTGTCCATGCTGTGTATCTAATGGGTGCTTTAGTGATACTGTGTCATGGTGTGACAATATAAATAAAGCTAATTTGAATCAATGAATCAGTAGTACTCTGTGGTAATATGGTGGAAATTAGTTTATCTCCTAAACTTTTCTCCACACACATTAAGACAGATAGAGAAAACAACACTTGTTCTCTCATTGAGTGATGTAACAGCGAGAGAGAGAGACCTCCGGAGGTTCCGATCAGAGTGTTTGTGTGCGTCACAGGTTTTATACACGACTGATTATGTTTCCTGAAGGCAGAGCTTCGCATATTCAGATTGACACTGATAATGGTGTATAATGGTGAGCTTTCAGTGTATCCTACTATTATTTACACTAAATGTATTATAGAAAGTGTCCTGGACTGTTTTCATTTCTGTTCCAGCATGTCAAGAATCAAATATCTCTTATGTAAGTAGTGGGGGCGTGTTTCACACACCGAGGTGCTCTTGTTTTGGTGCTTGTCAAAGCATTCCAGCAGTCATGAGTGAGTGTGTGTGTGTGTGTGTGTGTGTGTGAGTTTTCAGCATATCTGTGTACATGTATATATTCATATGTGTATTACAGCATTATTTGTCCTTTTCACTTGCGTAACACAGACTACAATAGGACAGTAGTTTCAAAGATATTCATAAATACATTGCAGCTTGTAGAACCTGGTTGACTGTATGTGTCGTTCAAAACAGAACCATGCACCGTGTGCCTCTTTTCTAAGACTGGTAGCTTGATGTCCAGGTTATCTTTAGGACCATGTTGTTCAGTCGCATGGGTGTTCACTCATGTCAGGAACAAACTTGCATTCAGATATTAAAGTGCATTGATTTCCAAAAGAGTACACACAGCAAAACACTTACACTGCTGTAGTGAAAAAGAAACAACACACATTTTATCTCAACTTACGTGAAATTTCCATATTTAAATGTGCCATCGTTCCATGACACGAATCATCAACAAACCGAATCGGATGTTTAAAACCAGAGATCAATACGAGCTGCGTGTTGTATCCCAAACTTATGAATACTCAGCAGTGTAACGCATTCATTTGCCAAACAAGGAAGCTAGCCATCTAGTTAGCTAACTCACCCAGCCATAGACGTATAGCACCTGCTCTTAACTTCCCCTTCCTTCTTAGCAGTGAACCATGCTAAGTACGATTTAGACAGCATTTGACTTTTGTTACATCCATTATATTTCCACATTTCTCCTATGAAAGTAATTGTCAGCATCCAAATTGTGGCAAGTTTTCACCTGCTCTCTGCTGTAAACACACTGTATGTCAACAAGATAATGATTTAAGCCCTGGATAAAACTGTTTTTTCACCATTTTTATGTGCATTAGCATTAGCAAAAGCTTTTTTTTTGCCTTATATAACTGAAATTTGCAGATGATTACACATTTATATATAGAAAAAAAACAACACATGGTAGTTTTACTTGTATTTAATGGTGTGGAATGTCAATAAAATAAGTTAGTCCCTATATCACTTACATTACAGCAGCTGTATAACAAATGTGGGAACTTAGTAAGGTCCTTCACTGACCTGTTTCTTTTATTTATTTGTTTTCCTCTTGAAATTAAAAAGGTAAAAAGTACAGCAGGTCACTCCACTGAGAAACTGGAGCGTGCTGCGATACATAAAGGAACTTCAGTTTGTTACAAAGCCCTGACACTGGAGACTCCTTCCATTAATAACAAACAAAATAACAAACATTTTACATAAACAATTTTTTCTGTTATTTAAACTTAAGCTACGTGAGCACTCACTGGTGTCCGTCAGTTAGTTGGTTTTTATATAATGTATTAGAACAAGTTCATTAATACACATTCGATATGAATCAACACCTTCTGACCAATCAGAATGCAGAATTCGACAGTTCGGTGGTATAGTAAACTTTTATTTTCCCCTCTACTGAGGGGAAAGTAGGAAAGTCATG
This sequence comes from Ictalurus punctatus, assembly GCF_001660625.3. Lineage (NCBI taxonomy): Eukaryota > Metazoa > Chordata > Actinopteri > Siluriformes > Ictaluridae > Ictalurus > Ictalurus punctatus. Next base: position 22,832,025 of record NC_030425.2, read on the forward strand.
TTTACATGTCTACATATGTTCTGTAGAAATCTTTGATGAAAGATTTGCTCTAAAACTGTAAGTTTTAGAAAAGGAAATAAGAAAAGTGCTAGGGCCCAGAAAACCACACTCAGACAGAATAAAAAGGAAAGAAGGCTTGGAAATTGGCCTTTAGCTCATTCCAACAGCTCATTAAGTTAAACTTGTGTAACGTGTAATTCAGGATAGTAGAGTGCTCATTTATGGGGTAAATCTCTCAAGATCTTTTTCCTATCCCAAAGCTTTTTTCCATCGGCCACCAGCTTAGTACGGAAGGTTCCAGGTGTATGGTTTTGTTGACCACCAATTGGAACTAGTGAACCTTGAGGGATTGCTGACCCCGAAACATGTTACAATAAAGCCATCGTTTTTAAAAGATCGCTTCTGGATTTTTGTTATATGAAAATACAGGAAATGGAATTGTGGAACAATAAGAATATGGAGGAACTAGTACACACTATGGCCAAAGTTTTGTGGACACTTGACCATCACACCCATATGTGCTTGTTGAACATCACATTCCAGATTTATTCTCCCTTTGCTGTTGTAATAACAACCTCCACTCGTCTGGGAAGGCTTTCCTCTAGGGTGCTGTGGCTCAGGTGGTAGATCGGGTTGTCCACTAATCGTAGGGTTGGCGGTTTGATTCCAGCCCACATGACTCCACATGTCGAAGTGTCCTTGGGCAAGACACTGAAGTTGCTTCTGTCGGCAAGTTAGCGCCTTGCATTGCAGCTCTGCTATCGTGTGCGTGTGTGTGTGTGTGACTGGTTGAATGAGACACAGTGGAAAGCGCTTTGGATAAAAGCGCTACACAAGTGCAGACCATTTACCATTTTCCACTAGACTTCGGAGCGTGGCTGTGGGGATTTGCCCATTCAGCCACAAGAGCAGGTCAGGCACTGATGTTGGGTGCGAAGAGCTGGGGCCAGTTGGTGTTCTAGTTTATCCCAAAAGTGTTGTGGTCAGGGCTCTGTGCAGGCCACTCGAGTTCTTCCATTTCAACTTTGGCAAACAATGTCTCCCTAATTTCTCCATCTGGGGATTAATAAAGTATTATCGTATCTAATTGACCTCGCTTTGTGCACAGGGGCGTTGTCATGCTGGAACAAGTTTGGGTTTCTTAGTTCCAGTGAAGGGAACTTGTAATGTTACTGCATACAAAGTCAATTGTACAATTGTTTGCCTCCAACTTTGTGGCTAGAATTTGGAGAACGCTGACATATGGGTGTGATGGTCAGATTTCCACAAACTTTTGGCCATATAGTATAGGAGGTTGGTCTCAGGTTAAGGGAGTGTAGTAGGAGCTAGAAGTCATGCCATGCAAGAGAGAAGGCATAAAAAGACATTTCCAAAAATATCCCAGCATTTGGAGTGAATATGATACAGCAATAACTCAGACCACAGTCCAGATCAGTGTTACTTACAGATGGGGACATAACACGATCACAAACACACTGTCACTTCCTGTGGTTTTTTTTGTTTTGGTTTGGTTTTTTGTCACTTCTGATTTCTCAAATTGATGGAAAAACCATTCATTCACGTTTGGACCAGTTCTTGCGCTTTTTAAGATTTCTTATAGAAATCTGTCCTTTTTATTTGCAAATGTTAAACCGTGTGAGGCTGGATGTAGTTGCCTGCACCTGGTTCAAGTGTTAATGGTGTTATGTGTCTATGTGTGTTTTCAGGCCCAGATTGCCTTCCTACAGGGTGAGCGGAAAGGCCAGGAGAACCTGAAGAAGGATTTGGTGAGGAGGATCAAGATGCTGGAATATGCTCTGAAGCAGGAAAGGTCTGAACCCAGCACATACTCACAACCCCAGTAGCTATGTTTATATGTAGGCTAACTCATTTATTAAAGCCACAGTGCATAATTTTTTGTTTGTTTGTTTGTTTTTGTTAAAAAAAAAAGGTAAAAAGATTATTGCGGCCAAAAATGCTTGATTTTACTGCAGCTTTTTTCAAAATTTGTGATACAACTTGCAGGGCTTTTTGTGCTTTTTTGGAGAAAGCTACTTGAATTGGGCAAAATTGCAATTGCACGAAACTGTTTGCACGGACTTTCACAGTGATGTTTGTTAGTAAATGAGACCTTTTAGCTCTACTTATGTTCGACATGCGTGAATCGAAGAGGGCTTTGGTTGAATGCGCGTAGTGATGACGTCACTTGACGAGTCTTGGCCAAAATAGGCGTTAATTTTTTTTTAAATTGCAAGCTTCTCCAAATATTTTAGAGTTTGCTCGATTTTGCATTAATTTCTGAATACAATAATAATAATAATATGCTCCAGAGCTTCTGTAAGTTACCCTGACAGTCCTGTAACAAAAGGGCTTTTTGTTCATTGCTTAGGGTTTTTAGTTACTGATCAGAAGATTGTGAGTTCAAATCCCAGCAATACCAAGCGGCCACTCTTGGGTCCTGTATCTATCCTGTATCCGTTATAAAATCAGCCAACTAAGTAAATGTAAAACGTAAGGCTGTAATGATACACAAAATGTATATTCGGTATAATACGGTAAAGTGGTACCACTTTTAATATGATATTCATTTTCAAAACAGCAGAATTAACCATTGCCTGTATAGGTGCCTTAAGTTTCCTTTTCACTTGATTAAAACACTCAGCATCACAATAATTGAAGCGTCATCATGAGTGTTGCGTGATCCATTCCAACTCTTAAGTCTGGATTTTACTTCCTTTTAACTATATGTACATGTACGCAAGATGGCTGCCGTACATCTCCTGTGGCCATTTGGTATCCGTGTGATATAATACCACTGTAAATAGTGGGGACAGTATAGCACCATGTGATACTGTGTGTGTGTATATGTAGTCTTCAAACCTGCCAAAAAAAACAGTTTTGCTTATCAGTCTTCTGGATTTTCTAGATTACTAAATACTTTTGAATGTAAGGGCATACGTTTTGATTTGAAACGCAGCTCATTACAACAGTCATGACGATGGCAGAAGATTTTAATAAAACACTGCAGTCTGTGAATAAAATCACTGAACAATGTACAGTTCCACTTGGAAACCAGATGGACAGGGATGTTTTGACTCTGACGTGCCATCTAGTGGTTGTCAATTTTAATTCTCCAGATGTACATAAAGTCTGCAGGGAAGTCTGTGAACACTTGCGTTGCTGGATTAAATCAGTAAGGAAAGACCGCTTGAAGGTTGTGCGCTGAGTTTGGTCTGTGTTTGTGTGTGTTGTTGTTTCATGTTTTATCTAGCCTTAGAGACCAGCACAGGAGGGTGATGTCAGCGCAGATGTATGGATGAGTCCGTAGTATTAGCGCTCGTGTATTGTACGCACGTTCAGCGGATTCAGCATATTCGTCGGTTTCCACCACTCTCTATCCATCAGCGCTGTTACTTCCTGGGAATCCAAAGTGCTCCCTTACAGCAGACTTTAATGATCTGGTGCTGACCATAGCCATTGCTATGCATACGCTAGTATGCTAATGTATTGGGTTGCAAAAAACAGCATACTTTATATTGCTTCTTCTTTCTTCTTTTCTTTTATGAATGTGGTGTATTTTCATTGGCAGTATTGTGCTTTTGTTTTGTGGTAATTGTTTTTTCTTTGACGTTTTATTTGCTGCGGATCAGTTCTCTCGCTCGCTCACCCCCTTTATTTTATCTTCCTTCTCACATTGTTTTCAGGAGAGGATGAGTCATTCTTTCATGCAGGTCAGGCTGAAATTATATATGTTCCCAGTGATTCAAAGTTTAAACTGGGAAAAACACTGACCACAGAAACCGAGCTCATGTAACAGGGCCTGTCATGAAAACGGAAACACACTGCTTCTCCATGCGCTTGTTAAAATGGGTCTGCTTTGTATACAGCATTTCTCAGTTCCACATCTGTGAACTCAACACTTTGTACAGTCTCAAGCCCTGTCCATGTGTTTACAGATATTTTTGTAAATGACATTTTTACCCCGTCCACATAAACAGCGTTTTCAAAGATCTCTCCATCCACACGGGGAAGAAAAACAATAGGAAACTGCTCACAGAAGCCAGCTTAGCGATAATATGTCATAAATTAACTGTTAGGTCAGATGGCTCAAGAATGACATCAAGAGCATGTGTATTGAGTGGAGTAGGTGAAATTCCGAATGGGATTTTTTGCTTTAAAAAAAAAAGTACAAGGTATTCATATCTGTAGGCTGGCAATAAAGTAGAACTACTGTTTAGTGTTACAGTTAATACAAAGTGTTGGTCCGGGTTTGGCAGTACAGCACGTACCGTTCTGGCCTCCGAACAACTGTGAGGTAATGAATGAAAGCAGAATGAAATGGCAAACACATTATCAAATAAGAAATGCAGACTGCAAAGTAACTATCTGATCAACAGCCATGATAAACCGTAATGGTCATATGGAGGGTGATGCTGTGATATCGTCCATCCATCCATCCCTCCATCCATTTTCCATACCGCTTATCGCACTCATGATCGCAGGGAGCCTGGGGCGGGCACAATCCCGCACACATTCACACTCTACGGACCATTTGGAAATGCCAATCAGCCTACAACACATGTCTTTGGACTGGGGGAGGAAACAGGAGTACCTGGAGGAAACCCCCAAAGCATTGGGAGAACATGCAAACTCCATGCATGCAGGGCAGAGGTAGGATTCGAACCTCCAACCCCAGAGGTTCCACTAAGCCACAGTGCCCCCCCTGCTCTTACACAAGCATTTTTAAAAATGTTTTTCCATTCATACGAAAAAATTAAAGCAGTTTTATAATTTCTCCCAATGATGCGGTGAAAATGATAAGATAAAATACAACTATTTTTGCAAAATTGTCCGTATACGTGTGGGCGGGCCTCAGTGTTTCATTGCTCTCTACACACCTGACCCACGTGATAGAGAGCTTCATTAATAATGATAAGTTAACTTTGGTATGTCTTAATTAAGGCATTGTTCATAAACACCCTGAAGTGCTCCACTGCCTGGGCATTGAGTTATAAGCTGTGTTAAAGAAGCTCTGACTGGATCTTCTTGACTCCCTACGCAAACCTCCCAGGTGTTCACATCTGCATGCAGCCACGGCATATGGTGAAAAATAAGACAAGGATTCCTCTCTCTGTAGTGCTGTGTGACAGCTGGAGGAGTCATACTTCATATTCCACCCGTGATAATCTTCACAATATGTTCTCAAACTCCCAACAAACATCTTGCTGAGAACACTGGGGCTTATCCAGACATTTTCCGTACCGCTTATCCTACACTTCTCTGTGGGAGCCTGGAGCCTATCCCAGGGAACTCTGGGCACAAGGTGGGGGACACCCTGGCATAAGGTATCAACCCATTGCAGGCACAATCACACACACACACGTTTACACACTACAGACAAATTGGAAATGTCCAATGCCTACAACGCATGTCTGGGGGATGAAACCAGAGTACTCCCAGAGTACTACTCTACTGAAACAGAGGAATCCCAGAAGCACGGTGAGAACGTGCAAGCTCCACACACAAAGCAGAGGTGGGATTCAAACCCGCCAACCACAGAGCTTTTAGCTTGCCTAATTATTCAAATTACTCCACAATGTAGCCAGTCTCCTCCTGATGGGAGTCTCATCTGTGGCATTTAGGGTCGTTTACAAATTCAGTACGGGAATTTACTTACTTTTTTTTTTTTTTTTTTTTTTTTTTTTTTTTAAAGAATCTTGTTCTGCACCATCACTTTTACTTCGTTTTTAAAGAAGTGACATCAGAGTCAGCTGCCTTTTTTCACCACATCTATGATGTGTCAGCACTTGTGACTAATAACGCTGATATGAATGCTGTGATGATTAGTTACCAGTTGGTCGTCATGGAAATGAGACACTTGTATTTTTGGTAGGGAGGTGACACGTAAAAAAAAAATCTCGTTCAGTAAAATGGTTTCATTACTCATTGTGTGTTTATTCAAAGAGAAGATGCTGTAGAGCATGTCGGATCATAAATACATAATAATAACTTTAATAAATAGTTCTGGAAAGCAGAAACTTTTAATTGAACTTTAAAAAAAAACTTCATCAGATATATTTTAACAAAATGATTACACCACACTGTTGTTGGTTTATTTTCCTAATTTTGTATTTTGACATTTAAAAGCATTACTTGTCATATTTTATACCTTACATATAAGGTTAATACAAACGTTCATGAATTTTCCATTTCTCTATATGTACAAGTCAGTCAATGGCCATTTTTCTTCACAAGTCATGTTAAGCTGCTTCAGCCTACCAAGCGCACTGAGTAAATCTACAGAATGGGGTATTTTATCCTCTATTTAGCTGGAAGGCATTGCCGTGATGTTTAGTTTATTATCTAATCTGCTGAATTTGTTGGTGCTGTGGCGTTTAAGTTTCTGGTCTGGTGATCAGAAGGTTGTGAGTCAGACTCTTGAGCAAGACTGTTACTTCTCGACCCCTCAAGTGTTTGATGTGTAAATCTGAAGACTAGCAGAATTGGAATATGATTCATTTTGTTACCTTGTTTGTAAATGTATGTAAAGTTGTAAGGATTGCACAGAACATTAGTGGTGTTGTGTTCAGACTTAATGGTTTGCGAGCGAGTTGTTCAGTGAGCTTTTCTGGTGTTCTTTTGCTCCGCAGGAGTCCGAGGGTTAGTCATCCCATTAACCACCAGCTGAAATCCACAGTTCCAATTTAATGATGCATATAAGCTTAGGTGCCATTATTTTCAGACATTGTTCGTATATGGCTTTGTAAAATTACTTATCTAATGAGTGCAGCTTGCTTTCCAGCTGAGTTAGACCGAGGCACCATGCGCGTCACATTATGTGTGCAATTTATAGATTCAATCAGCTCCGGATTCAAGGTAACACAAAGGTAACTGTGGCAACAGAAGCAAGAAAAGCCTTTTTTCTCTCTCTCTCTCTCTCTCTCTTTTTCCGCAGGGCAAAATACCACAAGCTGAAGTATGGGACTGAACTCCTGCAGGGAGACATGAAAGCACCAAGCTATGATTCAGGTAGACTTGAACAACTGCTCTCCTACAATACACTACATGGATACTTTTATCCCCCAGGGTCAACACCTGAGACAAATCCTGCCAATAATGACAACAACAAAGGAGTATTTTTTTCTCCTTCTTTTTTTCAGTTTCATAACTGGAATTGTGTTTGGGTTAAGAAAGGAATGCTGACAGAAAAGATTGCCTTTGCGATACAAAGTTCAGCGTATTTATTGATCATGAGCTGATGTTTGCGTTTTACTTATGAACTCTGTTTTTTGCGCCCCCCCCCCCCCCCCCCCCCCCCACACACACACAGATGATGGCAATGAGAACGAGGCTCTTCCAGAACCACCTAACAGCCAGCTGAGCTGGAAACAAGGAAGACAGCTTCTGAGGCAGTGAGTGACGCATACATACATAAAACCCCCACACAAAAACAAGGAAGACTGTCACTGAGACAGTAGTCTACACTCACTCACATACAGACCCAGGCACATAGTGTAAGTCCACTCCCACGTAGAAGCATGCAGAGCATCGCACATACTCCTACACACACTCTGAAACGCGCTCGGGTGTAGGCAGGGCTTCAGCAAACGACCTTGATCTGGGTAGGCAGTTAAAGCAATTCGCTCGTTATATAACGACGAGTGTCGATTGTTCCCGTTCTTCAATACTGTCATCTAACAAGTGCTACAAAAATAAGCTCTAGTGTAAAGGCTCCTAGATTATTTGATGAATATCAGGCAGAATGGAAAAGCTTTGTCAGTGTATAAAAAGCATAGGTGCAAGTGGTGTGTGTGTCTTTCTTATCCAGAAACTGAAGGGAACAAGAGTCGAGTCCACACCTTCTTTTCTAGGACTGACACGCAAAGAGGCCACGTCTATGTTAGTGGGGTCAATAGGCACAGAGGATGTGCTTGGATCTTTATGGACTGACAGACAAATAGGATAACGCCTCCTATACTGAGACTAACAGGCACAGGGGTCACGCCTTCGTCACTGATACTGGCAGGCACAGAGGCCATTTCCCTCTCACAGAGAGAGAAAGACAGACTGACAGAAACAGAGGCCACACATGTTGTTTTTTTTTTTAATGGGACTGGCAGGCACACAGGGCAAACCTCCATCTCTTGGACTGACAGACTCCGAGGCCTCACCTTCACTGAATCTGGCAGGCATACCGGCTACATCTCTATTAATTTGGGTGATGGGCACAGAAGCCATGTCTCAGAGAGAGAGAGAGATAGAGAGAGAGATAAATATTCTTTAAGACTATTGATATATTACACTGTGTGTGTGTGTGTGTGTGTGTGTGTGTGTGTGTGTGTGGGAAGGAAAATAAATTTATCTCCCACACTGACACTTGGTCCCAGCTGGCTGTCTCAATCTTAATAGTGCATCTGGATGCCTGCTGAGTAAATGATTAATATCTTTAAAGTTAGAAGAAAACACACACACACACGCGTGCACTTGGAGAAAGTAAAGATTGCACAGCAGATAAAACAGCAACATCACTTCAGTGCATAAATCAACATTAATATCTTTTTCGAGAATTGAAGCAGAGGCTGTTTCATCAGAGCTTCGTTGTGGACAGAAAAGAGCGATGGCGTGAAGAAGAGGTTCGCTCAGTTTAATCAGGCTGTTTTACAGGGACGTTACACAGAAGCAGCATGGGAATGCCCTTCACCACTGTCCGTCACGCACCGCTGCCGAACATTAATCCAGGCGTTACAGCCTGCTGGTTTCATTAGCGCATACACACACGTTGATTTCCTGTTCTGGGTCACAGTGCAGAGAAGCTGCTAGTATCAGGGTTAATCTAATGCGAACGAGTGCTTCACAGGAACGGATCAGTGTGTTGCACTGAGTGAGAAAGCACACGGAGAGCTAACAGCAGCCCTCCCTGTTCCCTTATCTCTGTATTCATTGTGTGTGTCTGTGTGACACAAGATACACAGTGACAAGATTGACACAACAGAGTGCGACTACATGTCAACCCCCTCCAATACACACATCAATGATGAGCTCACAACAGAGCTAGTATGGTAACTTTGAAGATCCCCCCACCCCAACACCCCCTCCCCCCCCACCCCAATCAGGCCTCCTCTAGCATCATCTTATTAAAAATGGGCATTTGTTTGCACACACTACATTAAAAGATATTTTCAGTGACCTCAATGACTGACTTCTGGGCATTCTACGTTATCGGGAGCTAGCAAGTGAGACTGAACACTTTAAACCTTTTGTTCGAGTCCCTGCTGTTTTTTCTCATTTTTCTCTGCACTTGAGGGATCCGCTGGGCACCATTAACTTCATATATTGGGGGGTAAAACAATTGTGCGTTAGTTAAAGAATACCCAGCAATACAAGTCATGACACCATTATTCATCTTGTGTAGATTGTACATGGAAAGCCCTGTGAGAATTGACACAAAAATATAAAATAATCACAAATCGCCAATAAATAATTAATCTCATCAAAAATAAAAAGATTTATAAACGCTGGGAAAAGATAGTGGACTTGGTGGATTGTGTCACTGTTGGATAGGGTCATGAAGGGCAGTTCCATTACCGCTGTACAGCAACAGTGTGTGTGTGTGTGTGTGTGTGTGTGTGTGTGTGTGTGTGTGTGTGTGTTCGAACACAGTTTGAGAGACAGTGAAGGAGGATGAATGGTGGATTGTGTTGGGGCATTCAGCCTTCCTGTGCCCGGAGAGACTGGTACAGCAAGAGACGGAACGCTTCCCTTTCTCCTCCTTTTCTCTTTCACATTTTTTTTCCCTTCTGCATTTTCTCTCTTAAAGCTGGCTCTTAAAGTTTCTGATCTAATTCTTCAGAGATACACATCAGGTGAAGCAGGAAGTTTAGGAGAGGTTTGTGTAGTTGGATATTTTTGGAGTGTTGCTAAAGCCATCACAAGGTATGATGTGAGTTTTCATTGATGGAAATATAATGACTGGTTCTATAATAATCTCATTTTGATTTGCGTAAAACTGTGTGTGGGAATGTTATAGATGGCATTGTTGCACTCGGACTTGTAATGTTCTGGGTCTGGACTTCCTCAGTTTCCTCAAGGAAGCTAATGTCTTAAACTTTTCAAGCAGTTTGGTTTCTTTCTCTCTCTCTTTCTGTCTCTCTCTCTCTCTCGTTTTTAATTAGCACCTCTTTTGTTTTTTCCTCATTTACTGTTTCCATGACTGTATTTTAATAAAAAGTTATCAATCCTGTAATAATACATAACTACCATAATTTCCAGACTGTAAGATACATAAATGTTTTGTGACTTATACAGCAAAGCTACATGTTATCTTTGTTGTTGTTGGTGGCATTTTGATTCTTGATTGGTCAGAAGGTGCTGATTAATTTTCTGTAACAACTCTGACAGTAGTTCTTCAGGGCAGAGTGTTTTCTGGTTTCTTGCTAACAAGCTGACTAACTGTATTTTTTTCTTATGAACTTCAAGAAAGGAAAAATGAGAGGCTGG